>NC_080423.1:85400669-85700669 GCF_029873635.1 Malania oleifera | reverse complement strand
TTTTAATTCCTAGAAACTCTGCTCACATTCCTCTATCCATTCATATCTAGCATTTTTCCTAGTCAATCTGGTCAAGGGGCCAGACAATTTGGAGAATCCCTCCACAAACTGGCGATAGTATCCTGCCAATTCCAAGAAACTCCTAATTTCTTGCACATTTTTTTGGTCATAGCCAGTCCATTATTGCCTCAATCTTAGTTGGATCCATAGAAATGCCAACCCTAGATACCATGTGTCCAAGGAAAGTGACTTGCTTCAACCAGAATTCACACTTCTTGAATTAGGCATACAACCTTCTTTCTCTCAATAGCTGTAGAACTATTCGCAGATGATTCTCGTGCTCCTTGGGGCTCCTTGAATATACCAGGATGTCATCAATAAAAACTACAAAAAACTTATCCAGGTACTAATGGAATACCTTATTCATCATATCCATGAATACAGCAGGAGCATTCGTCAGTCCGAACGTCATAACCAGGAACTCATAATGGTCATACCTAGTTCGGTACTCAGATTGCAGATCAATCTTCAAGAAAATCTTTGTCCCCTATAGTTGATCAAACAAATCATCTATGTGGGAAAGCGGGTATATATTCTTGATGGTTACTTTATTAATTTCTCTGTAGTCGATGCACATAATCATTGACCCATCCTTCTTTTTCACAAATAATACCGGTGCTCCCCAAGGTGACACGTTGGGCCTGATAAACCCCTTGTTTAGTAGTTCTTGTAACTGTTTTTTCAACTCTTTCAATTCCATTGAAGCCATCCTATACGGTGCTTTTGAAATCGGCACTATTCCTAGAGATAGGTCGATAGTAAACTCGACCTCGCGATCAGGAGGCAAGCTCGGAAGATCCTCAGGAAACACGTTAGGAAAATATTTCACTATCAGAATATCTTCTAATCTGGATTCTCCTTCCGACACTTCTTTTACACAAGCTCGATACCCTTGGCATCCTTCCAAAAGCAATCTCCTTGCCTGAACATCTGACAAAATCTGTGGCGGAGAACGAACACATGTCCCCACAAATTGGTACTCCCGCTTTCTTGGAGGTCTGAATACCACTTCTCTTTGATGACAATCAATACTGGCATAGTTGATAGCTAGCCAGTCCATTCCAAGAATTACTTCAAAACCATGCATATTTAGAACTACCAAGTTAGCTGGCAAAGACCTCCCTTGAATACTAAGGGGACAATCTTTGAGTACCTTTCTACACCACACTATGGTCATGGTCGGTGCAGCAACTGATAAACTAACATCTACTGATTTAGTTTCTATACCACATAACTTGATAAACTCACAAGCTATGAAAGAGTGAGTCGCCCCTAAATCAAATAAAACAATAGATTTATATGAAAAAATAGGGATAATACCTGTCATGACATCACCTGCCGCCCCAGCGTCTCCCGATGTCAGAGCATAGACCTGTGCCAGGGCGGTATTCCTCTGTCGATTTCCTCGGAGTGCTTGATTGTTTCCCTGGAATTGTCTAGGAGCGGTTGGATTAACTGGCTGCGCTTGGCAGTCTCTCGTAATATGCCTAGGTCTCCCACAATGATTGCAAACATTTTCTCCCACACAACATTCCCCCACATGCCTCCTATTACATCTGGGGAAAATTGGGTAGGTTTGAGTCCCATGATACACCCACCTTTCTATCTTTTGTCTCTGTCCCCTACTGTTTCTCCTCCTTGGACCCTGGCTAGAACCCACTTGGAACCCAATAGGCGTATGACTCTTCCTCTAACTCTGCCCCTCTATGCCTCTTTGTCGACTGGTCTTGGCTACGGTGACTTTATCCACTAGCTCAGAAAAATCCCGTATCTGCAAAATCGCCACCTGCTCATACACCTCCTGTCTCAGCTCCCTCTCAAATCTCTGTGCCTTCCTAAACTTATATGAGATTATGAAGGGAGTAAAATGGGACAACTCTACAAATTTAGCAACGTACTATGGCACTATCAGTTGTCCCTGAGTCAGATTCAAAAATTCCTCCATCTTGGCATCTCTAATAGAGGCGGGAAAGTAGCAGTCGTAAAATATCTCCTTAAACCTCCCCCAAGACAGTGCTATTGGTGCTGGCCTACTCCTCCAGGAGCTTTACTGCTGACCACCACCGTTTTGCCTCCTCTGTCCACTTGAAAGTGGCATATTGCACCCTCTGTTCGTTGGTGCAATGCAGTACTGTCACGATTTTCTTAATCTCTTGAAGCCAATTTTCTACCTTAATCGAATTTGTGCCCCCAAAAAAGACTGGAGGATTCATCTGAGTAAACTGCTTGAACGAACAACCCTGATCAATTGGTGGTAGTCCTATTCTTTAGAACTCTATGCTATCTCAGCCATAACCTGCTGAGCAACACTACGTAGGACCGCTTCAGAATCGATGGTGCCTATATTAGAGGGCCCCACATCGTCACCACCTCCAGCATGAGCATTGCTATTTCCAAGGTCCGTCCTAAAAATAGAATATATCAATCTTAGAATTTCAATACCTTAATATGACAGTACTACTATCTAACTAAGAACCTTAAAATATTTCCAATTGAAGATTCCGTCTTACCACTCAGAAACAAGAACCGGCGATAGTTTACTATGGCTTTCCTAAAATCGTCACCCCAGGAAAAACACAGAAATTACCACGGAATTCCCTGCCTCCAGGCCGCAAGACAGAACCCTAAATTCCACTCTAACTTCAATAACGATATCCTACTATACACCTGATCCATTTTCTTTTTCTACCATTCTTCTAGATCTATTCCTATACTCTGGTATTGTATTCCGCTGGAGTCTGCAGAACCTAGCAAACCTAGGCTCTGATACCATAATGTAATGCCCATAAAATTCTAGCTATATTTTTTTTTTCATTTTACTTAATAAACTATGATACCACAAACTGTAAACAAAGTCAACCCGGACCCAAAGTGGGGTACCGGAGATATACATGTCCATAAATGCATATCAACTGTGTGCAGCGGAAAATATGATATACCTGAGCCTTATACACAATACTAAAGTCCTACTAACTTCATAATTATACATATACATCCCCAAAAATCCATAGAAAGATTCTAGGAACTCACACAAAATCCCTCTTCGAACTCAAAATACTTACCCTGTAGTTAGGGCAGTACTTAAACCTCCTTTATCTCGGAGCTCGCTCCGTTCGTCTATTTGGATTTCTTGAAATGTTTAAGATTCCTGGAGTGAGACACCTCTCAGTAAGATGGAATAAGTTATATCCAGTGTGTGGCAAATGAGTTTTAAACTATAACTAAGATAGCAGTTGAATGTAAATACATATCATAATTCACACCTATACCATTTAAAATACATATATTCTATTTGAACGTACTTCTAGCTATAATTCATAGTTTCTATTTTTGTAAATCTATGTATATACATATAACCGCGAAAATTTCCCTAGATGGATAACTATAATCATGAATTAACCCCGCATGATTGGGTTGTGCAGCCCATGGGCTGGACTTAACCATGGCTGGCCTACCAGGTTAAGTCAAGCTATAACTCATCTGTAGTACGATTGGCCTGCTCAACGTGGTCTGGACAACCAGGGAACTCCTCTACTCTTCACTGAGGCACAATCGACTGTCATTACCACACTTTATCTGAGATGTGTCGTTGCACTATCTATACTATATTAGCTACGGTACCATGCTTTGTGTTCTGTTTTGGTCCATCAGGGTTTTGATACTGTATAATACTATTTCAATATATTATTGTTTTACCATGATTCTGTATAAACTGAAATACTATGATTCTGTAATAACTGTAATATCATGATTCTGTAATTTCTATAATATCATGGTTCTGTAAAAGCTATAATATCATGGTTCTGTAAAAGCTATAATATCATGATTCTGTAAAAGTTATAATATCATGGTTCTGTAAAAGTTATAATATTTTGAATTAAAATTCTGTACTAAATCTAGTATTTCTCATGCCGCACAAGTTGAGTAATGCTCATAATACTATATTCTGTATGGGAAAATTGTATTCTATTACTGTATAGGGAAATTATATTTCCTACTGTATGAAAATAATATATCATCTATAGGGTTTTTCATGCAACCCAATATTTCTGAATTTTCCTGAATATGCATATCATTTAGAAAAATCATAAATTTCTATGTCCATAATTTCATATCTAGTAATATCCAAAAAATTATATACTGATATCTCATAATCTTATACTACACTTTAACTGGTAAAATTTCTAAAACTAACTGGCATAACTTATTCCCCTTACTTGTTTACTGAGAGTGTGCCTGCAAGTATCCTAGATCGATGCCCGCAGTGTTCGCTCAACCCTTGTATTCACAAACCCTGCCTTAATTAGTTCAACCCTAGAAAAATAATCATATTAACATTTCCTAGGCGTACACATTCCATAACTAGTTAAACTGTTAAACAACTAATAATTTATCTCCCTTACCTCAGCTTTGGAGTTGTGTTTGGAATGCCTAATTCGAAAATCCGCTACAATTAACTGGCTAAGGGTCGCTCCTAGGACCCCGTAGTAGCATCTAATCATCAATTTGGGCTGAAATCAGAGAGAGATCGAAGAGAGAAGGGAGAGGATGCCGCAGCCTAGGAGAGAGAAGAGAGAGAGATTTTAATTTCTTTAAAAAAATGAGTTGTAATATGCTCATGTAGAGGCTACTTCCAGACAAAACTGCCGATGGTTTTCCTAAAACCATCGACGGTTCTCACCGTTTTACCCTAAACTAAGCCGTAGTAATTACAAAACCGTTGACGGTTTTCTATGCCCCCACCAAACCAGATTCCTTCTTTTCCCTGTTTTTGAGCATAGTTTTTCTAATCTTAATTGATGTCCCGTAATTGCAGAAATTAATCTTTTTTAGGCTAGGTTTTGAAAATCCTTTGTTTTCAAAATTGAGTTCTTTAACTTTTAATTGAGTTCTTTTGATTTGAGTCCTTTATTTCTTTTCATTTTTGAAAATTGAGTTCATTAATTTCTAATATGAGTCCTAGATCTTAATTTGAGTCATTCAGAAATTTTGAATCAAGCTTTTAAATCTGAAATTAAGTCCTTCAAATTTGGGAAATTGAGTCCTTTTATTTAGTCTTTTTCAAAACCAGGTGTTGTAGTTAAGTCTTAAAGATCGTTTCATTATCAGATGATTTTTTGGGAAAGTTTGGTCAACAAATTTTGGGGAAGAATTAAAAAAACATAAAGTGAGGTCACATTTTATTACAAGGAAAGGGCACGTGCCCAAATGAACAAATACAACTGAAAGTTGTACAAAGTTACAACTGAGCAAATACAGGAAAGAAATAAGATAGTACGAGTACATGTTGTAGGAAAAAGGAGCGAAGGTACATCCTTTACACATAAAAATTACAAAAAAAATTAAAAAAGTGAAAATACAAAAGCCTTCAAGTCCCTGTCTGATAGGTGGAAGCAACTTCCATTTCACCTGCGCACAAAGAGAAATTGCACATTAGATTAGAAAATGAAATGCATAATAAACAGAAATCACATGTGCGAGATTGAAGGCAGTTAAAAAGTAATATTCCCTGCCAGCGCAAGGAATTCTGTTGAGAGAGGAAATTTGGCGCCAAAATCACCCCTAAGCCTCCCTATTTATAGGGAGGCTCACACTATAGCATGGGAGGGGGGAAACACGGTCAGAAATATAAGTAACACCCTGCAGAAATTGAGAGGGGAGAGAGTTAGAGAAGAGAGGTTCTGCAGGAATTAGAAGAGAAAAACTCAGAGGTTAGAGAGGCTTTGCCAAATTGTAGAGCGCAGAGAAGAAGAGGAAAAGAGAGGTAAAGGAGAAAACTCTATAGAATTCAGAGCACAGAGCAGTAGAGGAGCATAGAAGCAGAGCAATTCAGAAGCCAAGATCACCACACATTTAGAACAGTAGAATACCCAGACTCCAGACACACCCACTTGAGAAGAAGACCAGAGGAGAAGAGAGGCTAAGGTAAAATTTTTGAGTGCCCTTCCTATTTTGTTTAATACATATAATGCTATACTGTGTGTGAACTGCAAGTGCAGGTACACCCCCCTTTTTTCCTAATTCTCAAGTTCTAACCCAAACTCTAAATCTGAATTCGGGTTCGACCCATTTCGCGAACTAACCCGAACCCTTGACCCATTTACCATCTCACACCAGAGACTCGAGCCTGAATCCTGACCTGGACCAAACCCTGTTTTAAACCAAACCCTTTTTAAAACCTCAGAAGTCCACTTCCTTTTAAAAATGCCCCCGAGCCCATTTTAAAAAACTCAGCCCATTTTCTTTTAAAAATGTCCCCTAGCCCATTCTAAAACAAACTAGCCCATTTCCTTTTAAAAAATGTCCCTGAGCCCATTTTAAAACCTTGAAGCCCATCTTGTTTTAAAAAACTGACCCGGGCCGAGCCCATTTAGAAAACAGCCTAGAAGCCCATTTTTGTGTATTTTTTTTTTTTTAAAAAAAACTGAGTTGGGCTGAGCCCATTTAGAAAACAACCAGAAGCCCAAAATCATTTTCAAAAATGAAGCCCACACGTACCAATCCCAAATCTCTAAACAAGACTAAATCCCAAGCCCACCAGCACACTGACCTTGTGTTTGATCTTGACACGTGGAACCCACTCGGGTCCACCTGAGTTGACATAGATCCTCACTGAGTTGACTCACACGAGTCAACCCATCACCACTCACCTGATCAAAGACGAATGGACTCGTCTCTGTCTTTCACCTCCTACCTAAAACCCTAACCAGATAACTAAAACACCTCACACACAAGACACCACAAGCACAACCAGATACCCCAAATCACAATCCAGAATCATCATTGCACTAGGACAATATTCAAACCACATTCACATCCACTTTTCATTACAAAAAAAAAAAAACACACACACACACACACACACACAACAACAACAACAACAACAACAACAAGCATTAAATTAGAAGGGTTAGAAAACACTTAGCCTCCTTGATTCACCCTCAAGAAATCAAGTGAACCTCTCAGGTCGAAGCCACCCCCTTTGAACCTTGTTTTACCCTTTCGTGAACATCCTCATATGTTCAAGTCGCGAGCTAAACCGAATATTGGCCTCACATAGGGAGAGCTAGGGCATTGGTAGTCCGAAACATGGAAGAAAAGAGATTTGGAACCCTAAGGTTTGGATCATTTGAGAAGGAGTTTCAGTAAGTACGAGGAGAGCTTGAGTAAGAAAGAGTCTTTGCAAGAGCTTGAGAGAAGGAACAAGGGTAAGAGTTTATGATTTCAATGAGGGAAGTTGGAACCTTTAGAGATCTGAGTTAGGAAGTAAGAAAGGAGAATGGGAGGCTTCATTGCTTTAGAGAAAAGATGAGGGAAAGGAGAGAGAGGGGAGATTTTAGGTGGTGAGCTAGGGTTTCGTTCAAGGGAATTATAGAGGACAGAGGAGGAAGAAGAACAGAGATTGAGTTTTTTAGGGTTTCGCAGTAGAAGGAAGGAAGAACGAAGAGGAAAGAGTTATAAAAATCCTAGGATTTTTGAATTTGGGTCGCAAAGAAGAGAGACAAGAGGGACGAAGAGAGAAATAGAAAGTGAAAAGTGAGAAGAAGCAAAAATTGGGTTTACGTATCTTTCGTTTCGAAGTCGCTTGATCATGATGGGTGGTAGCATCCCTACCGTTCGTTAAAGAAGTGGCTTTGTTAAATCCCAGCAGTCCGTGATGTGTTTTTTGAGCACGACCAGGATCTTGCCAATTCATCAATCCATGCGCTATCTATCACCCACTGTCCGATCTGGATCTCCCCAGATGGTTAATATTTGCACACGTTAGCAATCTTGACGTATCTCGCCCTCACCGTTGGATTTTTGCCCCGCGTCAATGACCGAGATCATCCTTGTTAGAAGTCATCATGAGCGCATGCTCCTCCACGCGCCAAGTGACACATGGATCACTTGTTCCCCACGCATGCAGAGGTAGGCGCGCTCTGCCCGTAACTATTAGATTGTCCCTCGTGCTGGTGGCTACAATGAAGCCACGTGGTCGATCTAGGCCATTCCTTAAAGCCCCGCTCGCTGCGTGACACCTAACGCACTTTTCTCCATGCAAAATGACAGCCACGCGGTCATCTCCTGTCCATTTAATCTCTGTCGCTCCGTGAACGCTCAAGATGCTGCCACGTAACCAATCCCTTCTGCAAGCTGCCAACCACTCTGGACGTGGCACGTACCATGACCTTGACCAGGTCTTAAACCGGTTGACCACCCCTCTTTGATTGGTTCTTCCCAGAACCGGTCTTGGTCCAGTTCTAGTTTTAATTTTGTTTGATTTTATTGTTTTAATAATTTAAAAATCACAAAAAATCAGTAAAAATATTAAAAAAAAATTCAAAAAAAATTTAGAAAAATTCTAACAAATATTTTAAGGTTAGAAAATTATTTTTGACACTTGAAAAATCATAAAAATTAGAAAAAGTTACAAAAATATGAAAAAAACATTTCTAGGTTAGAAAATTGCTTTTTGTACTT
Organism: Malania oleifera; assembly: GCF_029873635.1. Classification (NCBI taxonomy): domain Eukaryota; kingdom Viridiplantae; phylum Streptophyta; class Magnoliopsida; order Santalales; family Ximeniaceae; genus Malania; species Malania oleifera. The sequence continues at coordinate 85,692,146 of NC_080423.1, read as the reverse complement.
GGAAAAATAATAAAAATTCACAAAAATTCTAAAATTCATAAAACTCATAAGAAAATTTTAAAAATATTTTTGGGACTTGATTTTCATTATTTTTATTTAATGTTTTTTTTGGTTATTTCAAAGTTCGGGAAAACATAAAAAATTATAAAAAATTCAAAAAAATAGGGAAAAATTAGGAAAATATTTTGAGACTTGAAAATCATTTTTGACACTCTTTTCTAACGCAAATAAATTCAGAAACCTCTTGGAATATTATTTTCATACTTAAAAAAACCCTATGAAATTTCAAGATGCTGGGAGTTTATTTTGTACCATATTTTCTCAAATTTCCAATCCCAATAATTTCGAAGGGAGGCATGAGCTCTTCAGAGTACGGTATGCCCCGATTATGAGGGAATACTTATATAGTATTTATTTTGTGCATTTCTTCACAGTTTTTGGAAGGAAGTAAGTTCGAAGACTTATTAAATTTTTAATTTGTGGAATAATTTTCAATTAATTAGGTACCGTTCATAGAACGGGCGCATAGGAGGTGTTAATACCTTCCCTTTGCGTAGCCAAACTCCCAAACTTGACTCTGGTAACGCAAACTGATTCTACCCTTATTTGGATAGTAATCAAGTGTTCTAACCATACTCTAAAATGTTAGTGACAACTCTATTATGCGATGTTTTCTACAAAAATATTTTTAAAATCACCATTTTTAGTTTGTGCTGGGAACGTTACGACAAAATAAAAATAAAAATGACATGTGAATTTGAAATATAATTAAAATAAAAGTTCATATATTTTCTAAAATTTTTCAAAATAATAAAAATGCTTAAATTTTTTTTACCCATTTTTCAATATTAATGTACAATAGAATTGTTCTTGAAGTACCAAGAAGTGAGTTGAAAATGTAATAACTATAATTCTATTATATTATTTTTATAAATTATATTATTTTATATTTTTATTATTTTACTCATATATTTAATTTCTTTTTGACTAAAGATAAAAATAAACATGAGTTCAATTAACTTTAAATTTGTTTTACTTTTGAAAATATATTTGTTTGGTATCATTTTTATTTTCAAATTTTATTTGTTTCTATAGAGTGCAGAAACAAATTATGAAAATGCGTTTGTTTACGTTTGTTATTTTTTGTTTCTATTGATAGTTTTCATTTGTTTGAAAAAAAATTGAACATTAGATTTTATGAATTTCAGTTGTTTTGACAACATGTTTTCAGAATATTATAGTATACACAATTAATTTTTTTATATTAAATTATTCATTTTCCTATTTTTAATTAAAAATTAAAATAAAATGTTGATATGAATTAAGAACATAATTAGAATAAAAATGCCCACAAAAATTTAAAAATTTTAAAAAATAATAAAAGTCAGTTTACAATATATATATATATATATATATATATATATATTTACTAAATTCCAATTATCATGTGCAATAATATTGTTCTCTTAAAGAAATTTTAAAATATAATAATAAAATAAAATAGTTATAATATTTTTGTTTCTATAATAGTATTTTTAATTTATATCACTTTATATCTTATTATCTTAATAATAATTATTTGATTCAAGGACAAAAAAAATGAACATTTGTTTAATCAAATTAACAATTTACTTTAGTTTTAGGAATATTAACTACATATATCATTATTTTTTTTTAATTTTTAATTTAAAATTTTTATTTTTGCTTATTAACTATAATATTAAATGGTCCATTAACTAAACATATTGTTACTTTTCATTTTTTTTGGGTGTCTAATTTCTAATAATGGTACCGAAAAACTAGTCATATCATTCACATCTTATTCTTAATGACGACCCCGATGAGGACATATGTGTGTCTAATGATATAATAAAAGTGATGCCTATGTAAGATTATTTAATTAATCATATTTTTTATATATTAAAAAATCGCTTCATTTTCAAAGTTTTAAATTTCCATAAAAAATAAAAAATATATATATTTTATTAGATTTTTATATTGAAATTTTGAAAATTGTAGATCAGTAGATAATATTTTAATGACATTCAAAGATAAAAAAAAAAAAAAAAAAAATTAGAAAAAAAAAATTATTTTCCACAAAAAAATGATTTTATTATCATACATATTGGCTCAATAATTTTAGTGGAAAGGAGTCCAATAATTGGCGGAGCATGTGAGCAGTGACACTGTGACACCGGTCGGTGATAAAAATCACGGTGCCCAGCGTAAGGGAAACACAGCCGCCCCAGTCGATTTCATTCCCCGTCCCCCACTACCCCGGCGCCACGCGTACGCTCCGCACGTGAATAATTCCATAAAAAACCCCACGCGAGAAGCCAAGCGTCACAGGGCTGTCTCTCCTCGTCGCCTTCCTAGCCTGGCGCATTAGCCTGCCACGTGGTTGTCGCGGCGCGTCGCCTCGCATTTAAATTCTCTGCCACCACGCCCCGTCTCTCGCACTCTTCTCACAGACCACACCTGCATCGCCTTCGCATGCGCCCACAAACCACTCTCTTTCTCCCTTCGCAATCCCTATCGCCTCTTCTCCTCTGAATCTCTGTGCTGCTCGGAGCGGAAGCCATGGATTCTTCTCGGGCTTTCCTCAGGGACGTCAAGCGTATCGTCGTCAAGGTTATTGAGCACTGCCACATTCACGTTGTTTCCTTCCGCTTCCGCTTCTGTTTTTTTATTTTTATTTTTATTTCTTGTCGATGCATTTCTTCGTTTTCTGTTTCGTGTTTGAGCATTGGTAATACGTTTTGCGTCTTGGCATCGTTAAGCGCGCCTTCCTTGGTTTTTCTTTTTAATAAAAATTTTGATCGAATTTTGAAAAATTTAAACTTGAGCTCTGAAATGGGGAGGATTGGAATCAAAGAGCATTTCGGATTCAAGCGCTTTTTCTGTTTTTTGTTTTTGTTTTTCTTTTTAATGCTGGTTCTGCTATTTCCGAGCGTCGGGCTGTCTTTACGTATAAGTAATTGTTTCCATTTTGGGTTTGTAAGTTTGGTTATGTGAAAGCAGAACGGAAAACATGCCAATTTTATTAGAAAACAAAATTGGATTGTGACTCCTTTTGTTTTGATGAAAAGTATTTATTGGGGATTTTTTCCGCAAAATCAGGTGAACAATCCTTTTTTTTTTTCTTCCCCCAAAGCTAATCAGAGACATGTGATGATTTTCTGCAACTTACATTCAATAAATCTATCGAGAGAAAATAGAAAGGAATGACCTTTCTGTTTATACAGACATTGAATTGCTGTTCTTCTCGTTTTTTTTTTTTTTTTTTTCTTCTTTCCAAAATTAAATCATCCAGATCTTTATGTTTCTTGGATATGATGCTTGTGGTTGATGTTGTGTGTGTACTCATACCAAAAATAATTGGCAATTCATCGCTATTGACTTAATCAGTGCTATAAATGAACCGTAAATCTGATCGTTTAATCTCATTTTTTAAGTCCAAATAGACGCTCCATTTCAGTGATATTTAAATATTTCCTTATTCCATGCATTGAACGCATTTTGTTTTATTTTTCTTCCTCCGTTAAAATCCTTATATGAATGGATAATAATTAGCACCGCGGAAGTAATAACATGTGCACTAATCTTTTAAAAGGTAGGAACAGCCGTGGTTACTCGATCTGATGGAAGATTAGCAGTTGGCAGACTTGGAGCTCTCTGCGAGCAGGTATGTTGGTCTTATCATAAGCCCTTGGCTAAGAGCAATAGCATTCCTTCATCTATCTACAAAGGGGGAAAAAAGCCCAGAAAGAAGCCACCATATCCCATGACTATATTTCACACTTTCACCCTTTTCATTTATATATGCATATGTTGCTGCTAATGTCTCATTGTTCTACATGAAATGCCCACAGCTCAAACATTTGAACTCCCAAGGCTTTGAAGTCATTCTGGTTACCTCAGGTGCTGTTGGTGTTGGCCGCCAGCGGCTTAAATACAGGAGATTGATCAATAGCAGGTTCTTGTAATGTTTTCTTTATGCTCTGTTTGAATCCCAATGTTAGTCACTGAGAGGTAGAAGCTTCCTCTAGACTGCTAAAAACACCAGAGGCATAATTCCTTTCAATTTTTTTGCATTAACTTTCAAGGCGTTTGAATGAAGATCCACATAAGTTTGAGATGCGTACTCAGTATTCTCACCCATTATTAGTGTGTAAATCTTCTAGAACTTTTTTTGCAAGGTAAATCACATATTTATTTGTTCAGACAACTACTGGTCTGTATAGATACTTGCCCCAGGTATATACTGTAAATAATTTTTTTTTAAAACATAAATGGTATAATAGGCATTATGTTAGAATTTCTAAATCAGTAGCTAGTAGTATAACCCTGGTTTTTGATATTCATTAGCATTAACAGGGCAGGCAGTTCTACTTTGGAGTATCTCAATCAAGCTGCTCTAACTTTATGCTCCTCAAGCACAGAGACGCCCATTACCATTTACAACCATGACTTGACTTGAAAGAAGTTTAATATTTTTATTTTTTTATTTGTTTTGTTTCACAATTTCGTTGCAAAAATTAACGTTATCACTTGGAATCTTTGAACTCAAATCATCTATAAAGCAAGATATGTATATCAGCTCTTCCTTTTGCCTGATCTTCTGCGTTTGTGTTTGCTTTTGTGTGCCTGCCTGTCTCTGAGTCTCTGTGGCCGGGATCAAGTGATAAATTATTTCATTTTCTGGAGACATTTTAGCAGTTTAATACCTTCAACCATCCATGCCAAAAAACACATGCACACACACAAATCCTTTCCGCTTTGTTCTTAATCCACAGTTACTTTCAGAGAAGATAATAATCAATGACATCTTGATATACAGGATCTGGTTAAGGTTGATTACAATATGTATAATTGATGAAATAGAATATGTTTTGCTAAATGCATAGTTGCTGTCACTGAGAACCTTAGCTTGTTTTTCCTGTTTTGCTCGTCTCCTTTAGGAACATGATAATTTTTCACTTTGTTTAATATTGTGGATGATTTTGTTTTTTTGGATTTAGTTCAGCACTGAGAGTTGTGGGCTAGGATTGGGGTTCTGCTGAGTTCTTTTATTGCTAGTAAAAAAAAAAAAAAAATCTGAGATGAAATTTCTCGGTTGAAATTGATGTTCTCTGCTCTGATTTTTAAGCACTGAAGACTTCTTGTCTTCCTGCCCCTGCCTAGTGAGAAGGAAAAATGGAGAGAGACAATTATAGTGGAATAGTTATTTCATTGCTAACTTTGCACAACTGTTCAGCTGAAATATCCCAACTCTTGTCTTTTGGCATGACAATAATCAAGGAAATGGTCATTATACAGGTTTTGTTCTGTATCGGTTAGTGTGGGGGTAAGCTAGCACGATATAAGGCTCCACTTCCTTCCATGAATAAGCCGTTTTGAAGTTATCAACAAAAAATAATGATGATTACCTTCAGGAAATCATCATTTGAATTAATATAAATGACCCATGTTTTTAATTTTTATCAGTTATGCTTCTGAGCCTTGATAGGAAAGGAAAGAGTAGAGAGGCATAAGATTTTGTCATTCTTCTAATTATTAATTTCATTTGCTTCCGGGAAGATGAGGGTGAGAATTTGTTGCCTTAAAAGGACATTTGTTTTGCAGCTTGGTTGATCTCCAAAAACCACAACTTGACCTTGATGGAAAGGCTTGTGCAGCTGTTGGACAGAGCAGTCTCATGGCCCTTTATGATACTTTGTTCAGCCAGGTGAGAATATAGCCATTTATCCATCATGAAAGACCGTTTGAATATGGTGGGAGTTTTGCATATTGCCTATAATAGCCGATATTCTGACTCATCCTTTTTGAAAATCTGTTTGGCGATGGGGTTTTTGATGGTGCCCATTTACAGCTTCATATTTTAGTGTTTTTTTACTCGTTGTATTTTTTAAGCTGTTTCCTGTGAAGGGCTAACTTATAATTCTTCTTTATGCAGCTAGATGTGACCTCTTCTCAACTTATTGTGACAGATAATGATTTTAGAGATCCAGATTTCAGAAGGCAACTTTCTGAAACAGTGAAATCATTATTTTCTCTGAGGGTTATTCCTATTTTCAATGAAAATGATGCAGTTAGTACTAGGAGAACTCCATATGAGGTATGTGACTTGTTTATTTTTTGCATCCTTACCCATGAAAACATGCATGGTTATAACATGTTATAATTATGCGTAATTGTGTATTGTCCAGGTGGAGTGGTCTGGTCTTGTAAGTTGTAAGAGACTAGGAGAGAACCTTAACCTAGAAAAACATGTCCTTCATTGTCTTTTAGGCTCTGAATAGACTCAGACCTCTCTAAACTAGGCTGGCCTTTTTTAGTTTTTGAGAGATCATCATGCCATAGACTGATAGTCATTAGTCATATATGCATCCCTTGGTTATACTTTAGGCACACTGATGACATCTTATGGATGTAACCACTTTCAAGGGTAATGTTTTGCATGAAGTAAAAAATAAATTCAATTGGGCAACCTCCCAACCACAATATTGGTTTAGAGATGGATTATTTGAGGCCTTTTTAAATTCTTTTAATCTTATGGATATTGTCACTTTTAAGGTTAATTTTTTGCATGAAGTTAAGAGAAGTTCAATTGACCGACGTCCCAAAATATTGGTTTATAGATGCATTATTTGAGGCTTGCTCCGAATAATGGGAACAGTCATCATGCCCATGTACATGTGCACAAATTTTGTTTAATTACTCAGTTTTGTTGACAATTTCTAAAATCACAATAGAACTATTCCCAGAGATAATGTTGTTGAAGACATTGAGTCCACACTTCCTGTGCTGCCCTTTGTCTGATTATCTGAAATACATGCATGTAAATTGCTACTGTTACTTCTAGCTTCTTTCCTTTCACATTGATAGCTTGGTCATTTACAATATATTTGTTAATTTTGATTCTATCCATTATTTGTAGGATCCTTCTGGTATATTTTGGGATAATGACAGTCTGGCATCTTTATTGGCACTGGAACTGAAGGCTGACCTTCTTGTTTTGTTGAGCGATGTAGAAGGTCTGTATAGTGGCCCTCCAGATGATCCACATTCAAAGCTCATCCGCACATATGTGAAGGAAAAACATCAAACAGAAATCACATTTGGGGACAAGTCTAGAGTAGGAAGGGGGGGTATGACTGCAAAAGTAAAAGCTGCTGTTTATGCAGCTTATTCTGGCACCCCTGTTGTCATTACAAGGTACTATCTTATTTGTTTTGGTGTATAAATTTATCAAATTTTGGACTAGAGATGCTTCTCTAATCTTTGACATCAGAAGTTAAACCCCTTAAAAGTTGATCATCTATTCAAAGGGATGGACTTATGTCAGCTGATGAACAGTCTGATTTCTTATTGACATTTAAAACTGAAATTATAAAAATATATCCATCATGTTGATGGCTCCCCAACAAGCTTTCATTAACTGTAAGAAGAACAGCTCTTTCATATTTAATAAGGATGGTTTGGGGGAATTGGTGGTCTCAAAAGGGGATTGCTGATAGCTCAGACAGTTCCAACAGTCTATTAGTTGTCATAAGGACAAGGCGTCATAAAAAGTGAATTTAATTTATTTGAGACTTTGTGAAGTTGTCGGACCATCTGTGTATAATAGTTTGATATTCTTATTTCTTTTAGATAATATGGATTTTTCAGCTTGTAATTGCATTCTAAATTTGTTTCCCTCTAATGTTGAAGTGGCTATGCCACCGACAACATCATTAGAGTGCTTCAAGGCGAGCGTATTGGTACTCTCTTTCATAAAGATGCCCATTCATGGAGCCCACTTAAAGAAGCCAGTGCACGTGAGATGGCAGTTGCAGCACGTGAGTCCTCCAGACGGCTTCAGGTAAGAAAAATCTCATGTGTTTATGCTTTAATGGCTCAGGGTTCTTGCACTAATGTAAGGTTATAGAGTTGCTGTTCTATTTTTATCCCCCCTTCATTTTTTTTTTTTTTTGATTCAGAGTTTTCATTTGCCTCTCTGTAAATTTGTATTTCTAAGGCAAGTAATTATATGCTTTACTGTAGGGCCTACTTCCAGAAGATCGGAGGAAAATTTTGCTGGACATAGCTGATGCCTTGGAGGCTAATGAAAGCTTGATAAGGAATGAGAATGAGGCTGATGTTGCTGCGGCAATGGAGGGTAGATATGACTCATCATTGATATCTCGTTTGTCCCTAAAGCCTGAGAAGGCAAGCAATTGTTATTTGCCTGTACAATTTTAGTTTGCATGTTTTTGGTTCCTATGTTTTTTTCAATAAATCTGTTAATGGATGTGAATATCCCTAAACAAAATTTCCCATATATGCGTAATTTATCTTATTGGACAACTCCATTTGTCCTTGAAGCTTGCCTGTCTTGTTTGGTCATTTGGACATAAATGCATTTTGGACACTGATGTTGTATATTACAGATCTCCAGTCTTGCAAAATCTGTCCGTGTACTTGCAGACATGGAAGAACCCATCGGCCGTGTTTTGAAGAGAACTGAGGTCAGTCAAAAATAAAAATGATTTTGTTTTCTTGAAAAAAATTCTCAACTATCTACACAAATTTTCCAAATTCCATTACTTACTGTGGAATGTACTTGATATTTGGTCAATCAATAAAACATTATAAACAAATACATGAGTACCATAACAATTTGAAGTATTAAAAAATGCTGCATTTCCTTCCTCTATTGTTGGCTTACTCTGGAGGTTAAGGGCCCAAAAATTATGCTTAGTTACTGGAATTCAACATCAAACCTTTTCTCTTTGGACTGTTAAGTTAGGTGGTACTGGATATCATAAAGTTCCTTTGCTTTAACCTTATGTTTGACATTTCTATGTTTACTTGCATCCAGCTTGCAGATGGACTCGTTTTGGAGAAGACATCATGTCCTTTAGGTGTGCTTTTGATAGTTTTTGAATCTCGACCTGATGCACTAGTGCAGGTAAAAAAGGGCATCTCTTCTTGTCAAATCTTCTCTTGCTCTAATTGTTAAGGAAGGTTGAGTTTTATCTAGAAAAAGTATTTAATGAATGTTGAATTGGTTAAATTTCTTAATTTTGTTCATGATAGACTTCAAGAATTTTATTTGTATGAGTGATTTTTGGGTTAAGAGACCTAGTGAGCAATTTCTCAATGTGATCTTTAATTGACTGGTATGGATTTTGTGGGAATTTTTTTTGGGGATTTGGGACATTGTGGCTACTAATCAATATCTAGCCCAGGTAGTTTGGGAGGTTGAAATGGGTAAATCATTGTTATTTATCATCTGAACACCTAATCAGATGTCTATTGCAGTTCATGGCTTACACCATTTTTTATGTCTTTCTTGGGTATGATCATTTCATTTGTAGTCTGCCTTTTTAACTACATGTATTCTGTTCTTTGTTTTTTTTCCTCCCCTCTGCATGTGTTAATGCGTTCCTCTATTTTGAATTAGCTGTTGGGAGACTTATTTCCCACCTAGTGGGACTTAAGGCTTAGTTTGTGTTGTTGTTATTGTTTGTTGTTGTTGTAGACTTCTTTTATTTATTTATTTATTTTTTTGGGAAAAGGGGTGTTAAAAATCTGTCTTAGGACGCTAACGATGAATATTCCTGTATTGCTTTGGATGGTTTGGAAGGTTGAAATGGATGAAACTGATTGTTATTTGTCCTGACCGACCAATTCGATGCATAGACCTCATTTGCAGTCTATATTCTAAACCATTATTTGTCTTGAATTTATGAGGTTCATTTATTTTTCTATATTCTCAACTTTCAAGCCATTATGATACTCAAATTCTCCCCTGCCTGCATCCCTAACGTTTTGAATTATCTCTTTCATTGTTCTTTTTTAGTTAATGATTAGAATTGAACATTGATGCCTCCTGTCCCTTTTAGATGTCATTCCTGTGCCACCATTTCATGAATGCTTTGATGGTGGAAAATAAGCTGATCTTCTGGAGCAGTAAGATGCTCAGATGCATAACAATCATTCCAGTAATAATAGCCTAAAATAATATTTGAGTGTGATTATGTTTTTCCCCTTTTTGGTAAGGTGGGATTGAAGCAGTGATATTATTGCTGTTGTGATTAAATTAGTTTAGATTTAAGTTTTTTTTTATTTTGTATTTTTTGATATTTTCTGGATCATTTAATTTATCTTTTTTTGTTTGTTCGACTGAATGATTCAATAGATAGCTTCACTAGCAATTCGTAGTGGGAATGGTTTACTGCTGAAAGGAGGAAAAGAGGCTAAGAGGTCAAATGCAGCCTTGCACAAGGTTTGATTTCATAAACAATTCCCTCTTGATTACTTAAGAGGTTTAATAATAGATGCTCCTCATTGTCTTTTTATTTAGTTTCAGTTTCAAAATTTCCCGAATTTTGTGTGTTTTGTAGATTATTACTGAAGCTATACCCGATACTGTTGGTGAGAAACTTATTGGACTTGTCACCTCAAGGGATGAAATTCCTGATCTGCTCAAGGTGTATATTGACATCTTGTACTGTGACAATTTTTCCAAATGTGGTGAAACTTGAACTAATTAATTTTATTCGTTCATAGCTTGAAGATGTGATAGATCTTGTGATCCCTAGAGGCAGTAACAAACTTGTTTCCCAAATCAAGGATTCAACAAAAATTCCTGTTCTTGGTCATGCTGGTAAGAACTTGTTTGACTAATTTTTAATCTGTGAACCAGAGTTTGTTGTAAGTTTAGTTTTTGATTTCAGACGGAGTATGCCATGTTTATGTTGACAAGTCAGCTAACATTGATATGGCAAAGCAAATTGTTTTGGATGCAAAGATAGATTATCCTGCAGCCTGTAATGCTATGGTAATATCAATTTATATTCTGTAACTTGATTTAACGCATCTGTAAGAACATGAACAATATGGTTTTTACCGATCAAACTGTGTATAGAGCATTTTGTATGCTGTTAATTATCTTCAGTGCTTGTTTGATATAACACAACCTCTTTCTTATTGTTTAGTTGTTTATGATACTCAGGAAACACTCCTTGTACACAAGGATTTATCAAAAAATGGAGGCCTTAACGAACTTATTGTGGAACTTGAGCGTGAAGGTAGGACTTCTTTGTGTCAATGTATAGTTTGTTCAGCTAGAAGCTATTTGCTTGATTTATAAACTTCACTGATTTTTTGTTTTATATTTTATTAGATACCTTAGAAATATTTCTCAATGTTTTGGTAGTTGAAACAACTCCAAAATCTGGAATTTAGAATTTGAGGAGAATCCTGGCTGGAGTTTGTCTTCAAACTATAGAATATATTCAGGAAATGAAAATGTAGTGCCACAGTATCAGTCATTGTGAATATGAAATTTAGCTGTTCTTGATATTTGTTTGGATAGGGAACTTAATTTTCTTTCATTCTGTTTGCAAAATTGAATTTGATTAGATTTCCATTCTCTGTTTCCTTGTTGCTCATACAGTATGCAAGAGAGTAATGCACGTATTCTTATAGTGAGTTAAAGAATTATCTGGGCAAAAGAAAATTATTCAATTGATCAGAGCTACAGCTTCAAATTCTGTGTTTTTTGTTCGGCTTGCAGGTGTAACTCTGTTTGGTGGACCGAGAGCAAGTGTTTTGTTAAACATGGCAGAGGCTCGTTCCTTCAACAATGAGTACAATTCCACAGCATGCACAATTGAAATTGTCGATGACGTGCATGCTGCAATTGACCATATAAATCATCATGGAAGGCATGTTGTTCTGTTGTTTTTCCTTTTTATTATCCTCAATATTTGTTATATGGTTTTGTTTTTTTCACCAAGTTCATGAACTGTGATTTTTTGACTATTTTACAGTGGCCATACTGACTGCATAGTTACAGATGAGCATGATGTTGCTGAAGTATTTCTGCATCAAGTTGACAGGTAAGCAGAATTCTTGTGTCCAATTTATTGTATAGTATAAGATATCAAATGTATGAAATGGAATATCCCAAGGGCAGTGGCAGAATTGAAATATATTTTTTAAATGGTAATAAATTAATAAAAATACTTTGGCTAAATTTAAAGCATATTATTATTAAATTATTCTATGCTTGTACAAATACCTAATTTCACTTTTTTGAGCTCACATCCTCAGAATGCCATATTTCACAATATTGAAGTAGAATAACATAGAAATGAGAAGATGCTAAAAATATTTAGGTGGCAGTTTCTGTGAAGCTATGCCCGTGCCCATTGGCCAGTGATTTTCCATCATTGCAGCTTTTGTTATGTTTTGGTTTCCCTTGAAAGTTGTGGTTTTATACATAGATTCACTCAAACCCTTGCACTAAACGATATCAATTACCTTTCATTGTGGGTTTGCTATCGTAATACAGTGCTGCAGTTTTCCACAATGCCAGTACACGGTTTTGTGATGGAGCACGGTTTGGACTCGGTGCAGAGGTAATGCATTGTTACGGTTTATGTTGAAACACAATCATGGTTGATTTTATTTGTTATTTTAGCTCTATTTGATGGGTGAACAGGTTGGAATAAGCACGGGCAGGATTCATGCTCGGGGTCCGGTAGGAGTTGAAGGACTGCTAACAACTAGATGGTAATCCCGTCTCTCTTATTTATCAGCGCTGTTCGAAACTTCAATATTATTGGAGAAAAGGGAGGAAAATATGAAGGAATCTATATTTTATATATTTGATTATTAAAAGAATAGTGAGAAAAATGTGTGTGTATATACATATATATAGTAAGCAAATGATTAAAATTTTGATTCAGCATGTTATTCACCTTTTTTTTTTGGCCCCTTGATCAAATTAATTTTCATTTTTAATATTTTTCTGATGGAGGGATAACATAATGGATTTTTTATTTCCTCTCTATTGGTTTGGTGTGAATGTAGGATATTGAAGGGGACTGGGCAAGTAGTGGCTGCTGATAAAGGGGTCTCTTACACCCACAGGGATCTCTCCGTGCAGTCCTAACTGTGCGTCAAGCAATTTATGCTGGACACAGCTGCAAACGAGGAAAGATAAAAGTCTATCAATTTGTTGCCTGAAATTTTCTGTCAGCGGCTAATTGACTTTGTATTATTTAGAGCTTATAGGAGGTGCGGGTTGGGGCAGAGATAGAGATATGACTCTGTCTTGCTCATCGCATCAGGCCAGCATGTTTTGAAGTCTGGGTTTTGGGTATGTCTAGTAGTAGTATTTTTTCACCGAGTATCTACATCTATACCATATGTAGAAGTATGGATGCGCTACATTTAATCTGGGTATTTTATTCTTTCATCTATCGCCATGTCGTTGAAATAAATTGAAGATTCATCGAAGAAAAGGCAATACTTACATCATGTTTGATTTGTAAATGAAATGGGGCAAGGGAATAGAATGAAAAATTAGATATAAAACAAATGAAGGGATGAATTTCACCTCATTCCATTTCTTTTCTTGTGGACCAAATGTGTTGTTAGGTTAGAGATGTGGATGATAACAAAAAAAAACGAAAAAAAAAACAAGGGAAGGTAGTTTTTTTGTAGTATGCATATAGCTCAAAGTCTATCCTCATATATTACTAAAAGAAATATATTAAGGAGGAAAACACTGGTCTTTCATTATATATTGATAAAAATATATATATATATATATATATATATATATATATATATATATATATAAGAGACATATATCCACATAATTATATAGACAATATATTATCTTGTAACGCTTGTCCTTGTCCTAAGCTAGTGGTATATAAAAGTCAGTTATAACTTATAGTCATAGGTAGGCCCAAGTAAGGCCTATGTGAGAAAATCACCATACTAAACCATAGATTTAAGAAACATGATTCCTATACTGATAAAAATATATATAAGAGACAAAATACATCCACATAATTATATTGACAATATATTATCTTCTAACACTTGTCCTAAGCTAGTGGAATATAAAAGTCACTTTAACTCTTAACTTGTTATAACTTAAAGTCATAGGTAGGCCCAAGTTAGGCCTATGTGAGAAAATCACTATACTAAACCATAGATTTAAGAAACATTATTCCTATATTGATAAAAATATATATAACAGACAAAGTACATCCACATAATTATATAGACAATATATTATCTTCTCACACTTGTCCTAAGCTAGTGGAATATAAAAGTCACTTTAGCTCTAACTTGTTATAACTTAAAGTCATAGGTAGGCCCAAGTAAGGCCTATGTGAGAAAATCACTATACTAAACCATAGATTTAAGAAACATTATTCCTTATCAAGAATCAGAGACTTCAACAACACAAGCCCGCTAACATATTCTACTTCAACACTAATTCTTTTTATGATAGTTTATTTCTTAGTATGCTAAGTAACAAGATTGTCTTTCAAAAATGTATATTATCCAATAGAAAATTTTTTTGTGAGGAATGGTGTAATCCCAAGAGGGGGGTTGGATTGGATTTTAAATTACTTTTGACTAATTATTTAACCGATTCACCAACAATTTCCCAAACAAAATAAAAGGCGTGTATGTAAACCAATCACAATAATATATAAATAAACACACGTGCGGAAATGTAAAGAGTATAGGGAAAAAGAGAATGACACCAAAATTTTTACGAGGTTCGGCTATACCTGCTTACGTCCTCGCCTTGAGCAAACCACTTAAGGATTTCCACTATACCACTCCTTTAAAACCAGGCAGAGCCACCTGTTACACCAGTCCTTATAGGTGGACCAACCTTTCCAAGCGATACTCCACGCTCGGTCCACTCCTTATAGGTGGAACTACCTCTTCAAGTAATATCCCCTCACTCGGTCCACTCCTTCTAAGCAGAGCTACCTTTCCAAGTGATATCCCCTCACTTGGCCACGGTTCACAACCCGAACCGCAAAAAGTATGAATGAAAATAAATTTTTCGTACAAAGAAATGCTTCTTCAATAAGCTGATTTGTACAATGAACAATGAAAACTTTCTAATATGCACTTTCAAATGATTTGCAATTTGAAGCTCAATAGAGTTATGATGGAAATGATTTTCTAAAAAATTGACCTTTGAAATACCAAGAGTAAGAATGCTTTGATGAATAAAAATGAGTGTAGTTATACTTAAAGCTTTCAGGACTACCTCAAAATGTTTTCTCCAAAAATGTTTTCAAAAAGAGAGTAGGAGAAAATATTTTCTTCAAGATTGACCTTTGTAATACCAAAATGCGATTAGGTTTTCAAGCAATATATATATGCTCAAACTTTACTTGGATAATCCAAAAGATTTTCTCCAAAATAGTTTTTCAAAAAGAAAGTAGGAGAAGTAAGAATTTGATCTTCAAAATGGGTTTGAAATATGAACAAGAATCAAAATATATGGAAGTATGTTCCCAATATGTTTTTCTAACATATTTTCCAAGTATTTAAGCTTGTATATATAGGCAAAAACCAAATGTAGCCGTTATATGGCCGTTGGGGAGTGAAAATATTATTTTATTTTGAAAACTAGCTATTTTATGGCTGTTGGCGTTCAACTCCCGATACGAATCGTCGACGAGTGTAGTCTAGTCATTGACGAATGACCTTCAGTCGTCGATGAGTCAACCTTTTTCCTTAACGAGTCACCTGGGCTGAAAATCATATTTAGCTACTGGAAATTTTTGTCGATGACTCAAATACCATCCGTTGACGAGTCATGCCTATTCATTGACGATTGACTTGGGCAGAAACTCAATAAGGCTACCGGATTCATTAGTTGACGAATGCATTGTATTAGTCGACGAATGCACTGCATTAGTCGATGAATCCCCTGTTTTCATTACTAAACAAGCCTTAAATGAGTTACCCCATGCTAGGACAAAGTGTATATGATTTGTAGTGAGTATAATATTGATTTAAACTTGTCCTAATGATTTTTGGCCATTGTTTTGATTTCAAAATCATTTCAAACCTTTTATGTGAGACTAGACATTTTAAATAAAATGTTTTTCATGAGAACTTGGAGATCCTAAGGTCAATCTAAGGTCAATGGTGAGCTTCAATTCAAATCATATGAAATGCATGCACAATTGAAACCTATTAAATATTAAAACTGAAAAGAAACACAAGTGTTCAAGCTTTGCTTTTCTGATGTTCATAGAACATGCCACATACACTACAAAAAATAAGGTTATTAGTGACGGTTCAAAACCGTCACTACTAGTATTAGTGACAGTTTTGCGAGTATTAGTGACAGTTTTCAATTAGTTGCTATATCTGCCGCCTAACCCCGTCACTATAGAATCTACACCAGCTCGACCAAAAATTGTCACTAAAAGCCAGTATTAGTGACGGTTTTAATTTGTCACTAAAGTTCATTATTAGTGATAGTTTCAAAACCATTACTATTACTCTCTAGAACCGTCACTAATACTATGACTTTAATGATGATTTTAAAACCGTCACTAAAGTCATAGTATTAGTGACGGTTTTAAATTCGTCACTAATGTTACATTATTAGTGATAATTTTAAAACCGTTGCTATTACTCTACAGAATCGTCACTAATACTGTAACTTTAGTGACGGTTTTATGTTTTAGTGAAGGTTTTAAAACCGTCACTAATACTATGGTTTTAGTGACGATTTTAAAATCGTCACTATTGCTCTCTAAAACCATCACTAAAACTTTTTAAAAAGGCTTATTAGTAGTGACGGTTTTAAAACCGTCACTAATACTTAAATGGGACAATTAATGTTAAATTAATTTTTTTCCCAATTATTAATTCCTGTAAAAATCTGTGATTACATTTTCTTAACATTAAACCATAATTGCTAAAAAATTCATAAATTATTCAAAATTCTAATTCAAATTTAAATACAAATACAAATATATTATACAAATTCAAATACAAATACAAATATATTATATAAATTCAAATTCAAATACAAATATTTGATACAAATTCAAATTCAAATACAAATTTATTATACAAATTCAAATTCAAATACAAATATATTATACAAATTCAAATTTAAATATAAATACATTATACAAGTTCAATTCAAATACATTTCATTTATTCAGATAATAAAAAAAGTCAAAAGTTGCATCCGTAGTGCACGACATCGTGCCGACGTTGTCATAGCAAACCCTACAAATTAAGAAAGTTAAAAAAATTAGTTTAGTTGGGTGGGTGGGTGGGGAAGGAACAAATAATGCAATAGCTTGTTGTCAGAAAAGTAGATAAAAAAATCATAGGCAGAAATATCAGGAAATGGAAAACTTGAGCAAGCAAGTGAGGTATAAATTCTAAAACTAGAAAAAAGAATGTTCAAAATTAAATTCAGTTCATTTCAAATTATTATCTTTCACGTTTTGTTTCTTGCACTGAAAATATGTTGTTACAAGGCATCATTGATATGCATGATTGCACCTTAAGCGTCCTTCTAACACAACAAGCTCTTTTGACTGCACAATAAAAAATCTAATTGTAACGACTTGAATTTAAAATAGAAATTTGAGTAATAAGAGAGAGGGAAATAGAAATAGGAACGGAAGGTGGCCGTAGACTTCGTCGACGACATTGCATTTTGGAAGGAAAAGAAAAGGGAATGGAAACAAAATAAAATAAAGAAGGAAGCTGCCAAGCTTCGTCGACGAACACAGGGTTTCGTCGACGAAGGCTTAAGAGAATTCGTCGTCGAACACAGGGCTTCGTTGACGAGAAAATGCCGAGAGGGGTTCTGAGGCAACCTGAATTTCATCAACGAATACAGGGTCTCGTCGATGAAATTTGTGAAGGACTCGTCAACGAAGGTCGGCCTCATCGACAAAATCCTCTATTTTATAAGTATGAAAAATCTGGGGAAAATATCATTTTTAAGAAGCCTCTCTCTCTCCTCTCTCCCCTTCGGCTCTCTCACTCTCTCTCTTCGATTTTGGGCTGGTTTTACGTTGGATCGAAGATTTGAGGCTACCACAACGCTCCTGGTGAAGTTTGCCACAAGTTTGCCGGAGCCGATCGTTGAGAAAACGAAGTTGGAAATCATCCCTAGGTTGAAGTAAGACTTTTTAAGTCAAATTAGACCTTGAAGTAGTTATAGAAATTGATGTACGCATAAAAATACGGATGTTTAATACTGAGAATTTTGAGTTTCAGGGTATTGAGTAAGAAATCCTATAGGGGTCAGGCTAGAATTTTAGGGGGCTTTCTCAGTAGCCAGGTAAGGGAATAAACTAAAGTAGTAATTTTCCTTACAAATTATTATTGATTATGAGTAAATTTATTTTCAGAAAAAGCATATGTTATATTGTGTATTATGAAGGAAATGTACGATTGGGAAAATAATGCTATGATGATTAAAATATATATGTATGTATGAGATGATAGGAAAACATGATTCGAGAATATGAAGTATGATTTTTAACAGCACATGTGTGACATGAACATTATTTTTATGTGAAGCGAATCATGATATGAATGATTTTACGAGCAAAGCATATTTTCAGGTATTTTGAAAAGACGAATTATGCTATACTGAGTTTGATGAATATATGATAAATGAGTTATTTTCAGAATATAAATACCTGAAATGATTTTGGCGCGAGGCCACATTTATGTTTTGGCGCGAGGCCATACTTATATTATCGGCGCGAGGCCGTATTTACTATGTTTTGGTGCGAGGCCATATTTATATTATCGGCGCAAGGCCATATTTACTATGATTTTGGCACGAGGCCATATGTATGATTTCGGTAGAAGGCCGTATCTATGTTTTCAGCACGAGGCTGTTTTGATATTATGTATGTTCATGTATTATATGTTATTACAGTCAGGATGTTAGTTTAGTTCAGTTCAGGGCTTAGTACCGTAACTAAATGTGTAGATCAGATATCTACTTCAGATTAGTGCTAACCGTCCCACGAGGGGATGGGAGTTGGATAATCGATGTGGCTTTCAGTACAGTGTGGATGTCCACTTGGCAGTCCAGACCAGGGTGTGGCGGGCCCATCGTACTTATAGACATATTTGATTCGGCAATGGTCGGCCAGCCATTGTCAGGTCCCGCCTTCAGGCTGCACAACCCGTCATGGGGGGTAATACATGACATAAGCTAACTATTCATCCTAGGTATACTTTCATTATTACAGTTATAATAGATGCTTATGTATGTAATGATATATTAACAAATATGAAAGTACATGATTATCCAGTATGATATTATGATTATTTCCAGAGTTATGAAATGTAGTGTATATGTATGAGCACTTTAAATGTTCATGTTGCCACACAGCTGTATTTAATTTATTTTCTCTTACTGAGAAGTGTCTCGCCCCCAACATTAATTAACTTTTCAGGAAACCCAGAGAGACCGGCGGGTTAGGGCCGCCGTTGAGTGATTGGTGCTTCCCTACTAAAATGGTAAGCGTTGAACTAGGACTAGGAGATTTTTGTTGTATGGTCTTAGTGTTGTTTTTGACTTTTTGGAGAATGTACATATAAATAGTATATTAAAGTTAATAGAAAGCTTTGGTATTATGCATTATGGTTTTATGATTGTGATTTTATTTTACTGCTACTAGGTTTTTCCGCTGTGTTTGATAGATGTCCCCCGCTATCCACAGGTTCGGGTTGACCATTTCATTGATTATGTGATATTTTATATTAAGAAATTAAGGGACGTTACACTAATTGTGTGTGTTTTTAACGATACCTTAGAGAGTTCTCCATAATTTCCATTGTAACCAAGATCATACTCCCAAGCACCAAACATAGAAATTAGCTCCTTCCCCTACCCTTAGCTAACTCTATCTCACACCTGCATATTCAAGAACATTTAAGTTTGCGCAAGCCGTCAAGCCATGTTTGGAAGCAAAATTTGATCACATTTGGATATTTAAAGAAGTCCAAACTTCCTAACAAGTTACAGGTTAAAAAATGAATCTTCACCATAAATAAACTTTCTGAAAATGGTTAATGAATTTAGAGTCGATAAATGATGGTTCTAATTTGTCCTGAATTTTGATTTTTGTTACTAAAAATCTGCATTTGATTTTTCAATAGAAAAGGATTGGTAGGTGTTTCACTTCATCAAAGTAAAATTAAAGAAATTTAGTTATAACACATATGACAATGGCTACTACATATATGCTTCGCAAAATATCATCTCTTACTAACTGGACGAAAGGGAAAAATTATATGAGAGACCAGTCCCTCTTCTTGTGCTTTTCCTAAATTCTAAATATATACATTCATTAACATCAGCCATATAAAGAGTAAGATTTATTTTACGGACATAAGGACATACAGACCCCTTGTATAATTTTCATAAGACTGGGAAAAAAGTAAGAAAAAAAAGGATGCAAAAATAAAAACTACTTCTAAAACACTTACAATAAATGACCACTACACGTAAGATTTGAAATACACTAATTGTAAGATGCTACCAAGCGAGAGATAATGCTTGGTGTACACGTAAGATTTGAAATACACCTATATATTCAAGAACATTTAAGTTTGCACGAGTCGTCAAGCTATGTTTGGAAGCAAAATTTGATATCACATTTGGATATTTAAAGAAGTCCAAACTCCCTAACAAGTTACAAGGTTCAACAACTTTGAAAAATGGGGAAAACCTTATTTTAGACTTAGAACAATTAATTCATTTATATAGGGTATTTTACTGTTTTGTTGCCAATCAAGATTGATTTTGCTCTTTTTTTTTTGGAAGGCTTTGTTTATTTGTTTGAATATATGTTCGGTTGTGTGGGTTTTTCCCCATTTTGTTTGATTGTTAGCTTAAATGGTAATTGCTCGGAGTTACTATAAATGAATTATTGGGTTGTAAACACAGTAGCACTAATAAATGAATTTTAAAATATCAAATTATTCATTACTCGAATATAAAAAATGAATACTATAATACAGATTTTTAATAATATGCGATGTTCATGCCATAAGTTCCACAAAATAGAAGCAGAAATGAACAGCATAAAGCCAAAAAAAAAAAACCAACGACAGCAGCAGTGCAGTTCTGGCTGAAATGCCAGAAATTCCAGATAATAGAAGCTAAAAAGCCAAGAAAAGAGAAGAAATGCTTCCAGGAAAAAATAGCTTAGTTTCCAAATAAAACAAAAAAAAAAAGAAAAAAAAATCAAAAAAGAAGAAGATGAGGAGTCGCAAAGCAGAAATTTCAGGAAAAAAGGTGCAGAAATTCTAAAAAAAAAGACAGCAAAAGAAAAAAAAAAAAAAAGAAGGTTCATAGCTCTAGCTGAGAGTAGCACAATGGGCCAGAAGAAGGAGAAAAGAAGAAGGAAGAAGTCTGAGAGCAGCTGAGCAGATATGTTAGGAAGAAGTGGCAGAATTCCATAAAAATAGCAAAAAATAAAGAAAAGAGAAAAAGGGGTTACAACAGTTCTAACTGATACCAGCACAGCAGCAGAAGGACTGATTTTGGTCAATCTAAATTCCAAAAGAAGAATAAAGAAGAAAAAGAGAGATGACTAGTCTTCAAGAAGAAGAAGAAGATGGAGAAAAGACTCCTTCAACCAAAGCTTGAGAGTTGGCCTTAGGAATCTAAGGTTGCCCTTTGATTGAAGCTATATTTGTATTGAGATGCTGAGATCTCTTTTTTTTTTTTCACCTCTGAGAGACTGCTAACTTGCTGAAAGTTGAAAGATATTAGATGCAGGATAAGCTAACTATTATATTGTGATTTTAACTTTTTTCTATGCTCACACACAAAATTCAGATGGCTGAGATCAACATAGAAGGAAAAAAAAAAAAAAAAAAAGCTAAGTGTAAGGAAAATATTTGTGAGACAGGCCTCACTGTGCCTCACTACAACTCTTAAAGGTCGCCTCGCCTCAGTGCTCCTCGAGCCTAAGTGCACCTTTGACTACTATGATCCATGCTCACCAAGCCTATCCAATCCAGAAATTTCACAAAAAAATGTTATTTTAAGCTTCTTTGAAATTCCTGAAAACCTCTTTACTCCAGTGCTCCATCTGTTGGGGAATTAATCGACCTAGAGTAATAATCACACACGAAGAAAAAGAAACACACACAATGAACACCGGATTTACGTGGTTCGGTCCAAACTGACCTACGTCCACGGGAGCACACCACTGCACTATAATCTGGGAGAAATAACACACAGAGGAGCCACTGCTCAACTCTCTCTCTCTCACCACAACTCTTTGCTCTTTGCACTCTGCAATACACACACTCTCACAACTCTCTGCTGCACACACCTCTACTCACATTTACTCACACATATAGCCCACTGCAACCCACACACATTTATATATACAAGAGGGGGAGCAATATTCAAATATGGTGGCTTGCAATTTCAGCAAAGCCTGCAGAGCAGGTGGCCGTCCATCTCCAGTGTCAAAGTTTGGTGCGGCTGTCTGCGGCTCCACACCTGCAGAATTCAACAATCTCCCACTTGGAGGAGGAGACAGCATCTCAACCAGTGTATATGCAAATGTTGTGCTCATGTATGTCTTCAATCATGAAGACCAACTGAAGTTGAGCATAACTTCAGTTTCTCTGTAGTTACCACATTTGTCAACATGTCAGCTGGGTTTCTGCTACCTTGAATCTTTTCAAGTATCAGTACTTCATCCTCTAATAGAGATCTGATGAAGTGATAACGCAATCCGATTTGTTTGGTTCTTGAATGAAATGTTGAGTTCTTTGCCAGATGTATCGCACTCTGACTGTCGCTATACAAAACATTTCTCTCCTGCTTTAACCCAAGCTCTGTCAACAAACCCTGAAGCCAAATCATCTCTTTGATGGCTTTCGTCACTGCTACGTACTCAGCTTCTGTAGTGGATAGGGCAACAATCTTTTGTATCTGCGACATCCAACTAACAGCTGTTGTGCCAACAGGAATATGTATCCGGTGGTGCTCCTGCGGTGATCAATTTCACCAGCAAAATCGGCATCTACATATCCTTTGACCTTCAATTCTCCTTTGCCGAAACATAAGCACTTATCAGTAGTGCCTTTGAGGTACCTGAAGATCCACTTCACTGCTTCCCAGTGAGTCTTTCCTGGATTAGACATGAATCTACTGACTGCTCCCACTACTTGGCCAATATCCAGTCTGGTACAAACCATAGCGTACATGAGACTTCCAATGGCTGAGGCATAAGGTACCTTAGCCATGAAGTCCTTCTCTTCATCAGTCTGGGAAACTTGATCCTTGGAGAGGCGAAAGTGTCCTGCCAAAGGTGTATTTACTGCTTTGGCGTTGCTTATGTTAAACCTCTGTAGAACACGGCCAATGTACTCCGACTGAGATAGCTGCAATGTTCCCTGTCGCTTATCTCTGGAGATTCGCATCCCAAGTATCTGCTTCACTGAGCCTAAGTCTTTCATGTCAAATTCGATTGACAATTGCTGCTTCAATTTCCTGATCTCTTCTATATCTGGTCCTGCGATCAACATGTCATCCACATATAACAACAGAATGATATAGCTAGACTGATACCTCTTGAAATAGCAGCAGTGGTCGGCGTTACACTTTGTAAAATCATTCTTGTGCATAAAGCCGTCAAATTTTCGGTACCATTGTCTGGGAGCTTGTTTGAGACCGTACAAGCTCTTCTTTAACCTGCACACCAAATTCTCTTTACCTTTCTCTGAGAATCCTTCTGGTTGATGCAAGTAGATTTCCTCATCAAGATCACCTTGAAGAAACACCGTCTTCACATCTAACTGCTCAAGATGTAAACCCTATGAGGCAATAATACTCAGAACAGATCTGATGGTTGTCAACTTCACAACTGGTGCAAAAATGTCGGTGTAGTCAATTCCTTCCTTCTGCTCGAAGCCTTTAACTACTAACCGAGTCTTGTATCTTCTGGAGCCGTCATGCTCCTCTTTGATTCTGTACACCCACTTGTTGTGAAGGGCCTTCTTACCTTTGGGCAACTCAGCTAGTTCCCACGTTCTGTTGGAGGTGAAGGACTTCATCTCGTCCTTCATTGCAAGCTCCCACTTGCTCGCATCTCCTGCCTGACATGCTTCATCATAGCATTCGGGCTCTCCTCCATCTGTAAAAAGTAAATAATCTATATACCTTCTGTTTGGTATATGAGGCCGAGTAGATCTAATAAGCTCCGGAGCTGGAGTAGGAGGCGGTGGTGTGACGAATTGCTCCACCGGTTCCTCTGCCTGAGGATTCTCGGCATTCTGCTGTTGTGTTCCCACACATTCTGGGGCATTATCCGTATCTACACAGGTTGGTTCTCTCTGAACTGGTTCGGTGGATTCAGCTGTGTGCCTATCTTTGTACATCACCTTTTCATCAAAAATCACATCTCTGCTTCTGATCACCTTTTTGTTTTCATCATCCCAAATGCGGTATCCAAATTCATCTCCACCATAACCGATGAAAGTGCATTTCCGGGATTTCGGATCCAGCTTATCCCTGACATGATCATTGATATGTACATATGCAACACAACCAAAAACTTTCAAATGTGAAAGTCTTACCTCTTTGTTACTCCAAACTTCTTCTGGTAGGCAATAGTCCAATGGTACTAAAGGACTTCTATTAATCAAATAAGCTGCTGTATTGACTGCATGTGCCCAAAACATCTTTGGCAAGCCTGACTGCATACCCATGCTTCTGGCTTTTTCTGTCAACGTTCTGTTCATCTGCTCGGCTACGCCGTTATGTTGAGGTGTACCTGGCACAGTCCTTTCCATTCTAATACCATGCTCATAGCAGAATTTCTTGAACTTGGTGTCAACATACTCTCCACCGTTATCAGTTCTCAGCCTTTGATTTTCAAACCAGTTTCGTTTTCTACCATCGCTTTCCAATTTTTAAAAGCATCAAAAACATCAGATTTATACTTCAGGAAGTAAACCCATACCTTCCGTGAATGATCATCGATAAACGTGACGAAGTAATGCTTTCCTCCTGTAGACGAAATGGTTGTTGGTCCCCATACATCTGAATGAACTAACTCAAGTTTCTCCTTCTTCGGGGTACTGAATTTGTCTGGAAACTAACTCTTTTCTGTTTCCCAAATATGCAGTCCTCACATGTGTCAATCTTCACTGACTGTAAATCACTCAACTTACCCTTTGAATGCATCACCCTGAGTCCCTTCTCACTCAGGTGTCCGAGTCGTTGATGCCATAGGTTGCTATCATCATTTCCTGTAGTAACTGTAATAGACATACATGTATCAGGAGTTACATAAAGAGTGCCACTTTTCTTACCTCGAGCAATTGTCAATGCACCCTTCGAAATCTTCCATTCATCACCAATGAAAGATGTGTTATAACCTTCATCTGCCAATTGACCGACTGAGATCAAATTCTTCCTAAAGTCTGGAATATGTCTGACATCCTTTAGCTTCCATACTGACCCGTTCATTTTGATCTTCACTGTCTCCTTACCAGCAATGTCGCAAGGTTGATCATTGCCCAGATATACTTTACCGAAATTACCTGATGTATACTCCTCCAGGCAATCTCTGCTGCAAGTGGCATGGAATGAAGCTCCAGAGTCTAACACCCAAGACTCCTTTTTGCTCTCCAAAGAGCAGATCAACAAATCATCTTTTCCAGAAGCAATATTTGCTTCTATCTTTGCCCTCATATCTTTCTTCTGACTTCTGCACTAGTTCTTGTAATGACCAGTTTTTCCACAGTTGCAGCACTTAATAACTTTGGTGCTTTGGGAACCTGTGTCCTGAGTGCCTCTGGGATCTCTAGATTTGGACCTCCTGGTCCTGGATCTGCCACGATTGTAAGGTCGTCCATGCCTGCTTCCCTTTCCTCGACTTTCCACATTCAAAGCTGAACTTGAAGTGGAGGCATTGTTCGACTATATTCTGATTTCCTCTGTCAAAATAATGCTGATAACCTCGTCGTAATTCAGCTTCGATTTTCCTGCAGAGCTACTGATCCCAGTTACAATACCTTTCCAACTCTCAGGCAGCTGACTGAGAATTAATAGGGCACGAATCTCACTGTCAAAGGTAATCCCGACCGAGGCGAGTTGATCCGACAACTCGTTGAAATTATTCAGATGCCTGCTGAAACTCTCACCTACAGACATGCTCATTGTAAACAGTCGTTTCATGAGATGTACCTTGTTTGCGGCTGATGGCTGCTCATACATGTTCGATAGCGCATCCATAAGGGACTTGGTGGTTGTCAAGTGCTTGATGTTGAAGGCAACAGACTTTGCCAACATCATCCTCACAACTCCGAGGGCTTTTCGGTCAAGCAACTCCCACTCGCTCTCCTTCATGGAATCTGGCTTCTCCATCAGTGGTAAGTGCAACTCCTTACCAAACAAGAAATCCTCGATCTGCATTTTCCAGAAACCGAAGTTCGTGCCGTCAAACATCTCGATGTGAGAGCTCTTCTGGTTCGACATCTCGATTCGCTAATCTATAGATGTAATTAGCTCAATTGGATAGCACGGTTGGATCCGGAACGATCGAAAACCCTAGAAATGGTTTAAGTCGCTCGAAAAACGGACCCGAAATGGCTTCAAAAAGCCAAGTCAAACTTTCAGTCAAACCCGGTCAAAATTGGTCAACCCTGCCAGCGTGGCACGTGGGACCCACTGCTAACGTGGCACTGTGGGGCCCACTTGATGACGTGGCGCTGAAGTGGCGTGGGACCTGGGCTGACGTGGCAGCTTACTTGGCGCCACGTGGCGCTGACGTGGCGGCCGACAGGCGCTGACGTGGTTGCGACGTGGACGCTGACGCGCTGCTGACTAGGAGCCACGTGGCGCTGACTGGCCGGCTGACACGGCGTTGGCGTGGCGCGCTTACGTGGCAGGAGCTGGCTGACGCGGCGCTGACTTGGATGCTGACGTCAGCGTCTTCAACCTCCGAACGCTCACCGGTCTTTCACCGGCGCGTGGCCGCGCGTGGAGTGACCCGCCGAAGCTCTGCCGGAGCATGAAGGCGCGTGTGTGCGCGTGGGAACGTCCTTTGGACGTTGGCGGCGCGTGTAGGCGCGTGCGGCTTCGTCCGGGCTCTGTTTTAGCTCCGGTTACTGCCGTTGGCTTCGTCTCGCTGAGAGGAGTTTGATGGTAGCCTCAAAATTAAATTTTGAGCTACTGGACAGGGGCTCAAAATCCGGAATTTTTCTCGATCTGGCGATTTTACTCCGACCAAAGCTCTGATACCAATTATTTGGGAATTAATCGACCTAGAGTAATAATCACACATGAAGAAAAAGAAACACACACAATGAACGCCGGATTTACGTGGTTCGGTCCAAACTGACCTACGTCCACGGGAGCACACCACTGCACTATAATCTGGGAGAAATAACACACAGAGGAGCCACTGCTCAACTCTCTCTCTCTCACCACAACTCTCTGCTCTTTGCACTCTGCAATACACACACTCTCACAACTCTCTGCTGCACACACCTCTACTCACATTTACTCACACATATAGCCCACTGCAACCCACACACATTTATATATACAAGAGGGGGAGCAATATTCAAATATGGTGGCTTGCAATTTCAGCAAAGCCTGCAGAGCAGGTGGCCGTCCATCTCCAGTGTCAAAGTTTGGTGCGGCTGTCTGCGGCTCCACACCTGCAGAATTCAACACCATCTTCATCTTCAAATACTTCAGTTTTTTCATCAACCCCCTCCCATCCCTAGACTTGACACCACCCTAACCAATCCCTCACACACTCTCTAAATGAGGGGTGCATCTACCACATGTTCACGAATCTAAACACAATGTGGCCCCATTATTTCGGGTCTAAAAGCATTGGACAGTGATCTAAAACATACTCACAAGGCTGTCTTACACTACATATACAAAAACATCTTCCCACATGTTGAACAAGAATCTTTCAATATGTGAGGGAGTCTATTTATTTTGATACTTTCAAGGTGAAATGGTCAGTGCTAAAAGGAATAACCTTGAGCCCACAATCCTGTATAAAGAAATCAAACAGCCTCATATTAAGAACCTACAACCCCCTAGTCTTTCCTAAAATTATGTATAACAATGAAATTGCCCAGACTCCTCCACGGCAGTTTGTATAAACTGAAACAGTCACTCTTTGAAAAAAAAAAAAAGAGTCCCATGACGAGGAAGAATTTAGACCCTAAACATATGTGAACCACCAATATGGATTGAAATCGTCATTATTAGTGACGATTTGGGAGAACCGTCATTAATACCCTTAGCTTAACTTTTTTTATATTTTTAAAGAAAAATACTAGTAGTGACGGTTTCGAAATCGTTACTAATACCCCCTTACTAGTGACGGTTCTCCCAAACCGTCACTAATACCCTTAACTAATTTTTTAAAATAATTTTTTAAATAAAAATACTAGTTGTGACGGTTTTAAAACTGTCACTAATACCCTCTTATTAGCGACGGTTCTCCCAAATCGTCACTAATACCCTTAACTAATTTTTTAAAATAATTTTTTAAATAAAAACACTAGTAGTGACAGTTTCAAAACCGTCACTAATACCCCCGTATTAGTGACAGTTTTCCCAAACCGTCACTAATACTCTTAACTAATTTTTTAAATAAAAACACTAGTAGTGACGGTTTCAAAACTGTCACTAATACCCCCTTATTAGTGACGATTCTCCCAAACCGTCACTAATACCCATAACTAATTTTTTAAAATAATTTTTAAAATAAAAATACTAGTAGTGACAGTTTCAAAACTATCGTTAATACCCCCTTATAACCGTCACTAATATCTTTAACTAATTTTTTAAAATAATTTTTTAAATAAAAACACTAGTAGCGACGGTTTCAAAACCGTCACTAATACCCCCTTATTAGTGACGGTTCTCCCAAACCGTCACTAATACCCTTAACTATTTCTTTTTTATAATTTTTTAAATAAAAACATTAGTAGTGACGGTTTCAAAACCGTCACTAATACCCGTTTAGTAGTGACGGTTCTCCCAAACTGTCACTAATACTCTTAACTAGTTTTTTAAAATAATTTTTTAAATAAAAACACTAATAGTGACGGTTTCAAAACTGTACCTAATACCCCCTTATTAGTGATGGTTCTTCCAAACCGTCACTAATACCCTTAACTAATTTTTTAAAATAATTTTTTAAATAAAAATACTAGTGGTGACGGTTTCAAAACCGTCATTAATACCCCCTTATTAGTGACGGTTCTCCCAAACAGTCACTAATACCGTTAACTATTTCTTTTTTATAATTTTTTAAATAAAAATACTAGTAGTGACGGTTTCAAAACTGTCATTAATACCCCCTTATTAGTGACGGTTCTCCCAAACCGTCACTAATACCCTTAACTATTTTTTTTTTATAATTTTTTAAATGAAAACACTAGTAGTAATGATTTCAAAACCGTCACTAATTCCCCCTTATTAGTGACGGTTCTCCCAAACAGTCACTAATACCCTTAACTATTTCTTTTTTAATATTTTTTAAATAAAAACACAAGTAGTGACAGTTTCAAAAACGTCACTAATACCGCATTATTAGTGACGGTTCTCCCAAGCCATCACTAATACCCTTAACTATTTCTTTTTTAATATTTTTTAAATAAAAATACTAGTAGTGATGGTTTCAAAACCGTCATTAATACCCGTCGCAAATATTTCTTTGAAAAATTTCTTGCGCAAAAATTGTTTACCTCGTTGTTTTTAGTGACGAAAGTATTAGTAAAACCGTCACTAATGCTTAGACTATTAGTGACGGTTCTTAAAAACCGTCACTTATACTAACTTTTAGTGACGAAATTGAATTCGTCACTAATACTTTCATCACTAAAAACCAGTTTTTTCGTCGTGATGATGTGTGCTCGTTTAGGTACTTTATGACTTTCATTTTGCATCAATCATTTGTGCCTTCTGAAACTTAACATATTCAAATACTTAGCACACAAGTGAGATGTTGTGCTTTGTCATTATCAAAACGGGATAAGACTCAAAAAGTCAACATCTTCCATCACTAATAGAATATTACATTTATACATCAAGCATATGTTCAAAAACCATAGACATTAATTTGAGATTTTTCATAAACCAATTCACCACTCTCACGATAAGAGGTCGGGTCGTCATCCAAATTAAAACACAACTAGGCTCCACAAAAGCCCAACAAGGATCTAGTCAACTACCTAAGGTTAAGGATCTAAAATCACCCAGTAACATCCAATCAAGTTTATGAGGATTAATTAAAGATGAATGCCATCGTGGGAGGATCCCATCAACTACCCTAAGTTGAAGAGTGGAAAACCATTTACAAGGCCTAGATAGCCTTGCCTAAGATCAAAATAATCAAGTATAGACCTTTGTCGGCCAATTGAGCATTAAGATGTTTGGTAGAGTCGTTAGGGAGATATTTGATGGTATAGACCTAACAACACCTAACTACTCCTTACCAAGAGGAAGTTCCATTGAGTCCCTCTATCCCCCAAAAGGTCATGCCATTCATTTATACACCTATTTCATGCTTCCCGGCCAAGCTTCAATATGTGAGGAATAAAAGTAGGAACAATAAGATCAATACATAAGAAGAGGGGGGGGGGGGGGATGTGTTGATGGATTCAAATTGTGCTCTTTTAAGAAGGACTTAGCACTAAAGAAATAAGGTGTCCCTTAAAAAAGACGACATTTGTACTAACATATTTCTTGTAAGTGTGGGAATCATTTGTATCCTTTTTGTCCTAACCAATGTATGGAACATGAATAAAACATGTGCACCTAAATACATGAGACACACAATAGGCATGATGAATATTTCCAGGTATGAAATGGAGAAGGGGATTTCCCCTTGGATGACATCCTACTAGGCATAAAATAGGTTATAAGAAGAACATTAGTCCAAATGGTTTTATTAGCATGCATATGATAGAGTATAGACTATATTATCTCAAGTATATGCTTATTTTTATTTCTTTTAGTTACTTCATTTTGCTAATGATTATATACACATTGTGTTTGATGAATAATTCCTTGGCCAAGCAAAAAGGTTGAAGCTCATTTTGAACAAATTCAAGTGCATTGTTGGATAAATAAAAAATTATATACATATATCAAATTGAGTTTTTATTTCCTAGTAGATTTAAGTGAATAAATCAAGAAATCCATACTTGTTTTTTAACAAATAAATTCAAGTCGTACGCGAAAAATCATTCACAAAAGGACACATAATGTTGATGGTTAATCAAAATTTCAACTATATGCAGACTCAAATATTTGAATAAAAGATATCAATGATAATAAGACTTGACTCTAGACGGAAAAGATGTCATAATATTCTTCCTAAATAATATTAAGAGTACTCAAAATGAGGAATAAAATTAAACATAGAAAACACTAGCTTGTTGTAGTTTTTGAAGGGATAGATGACCCAAACGAATATGTGATTGATCCAGAGAAACACCATGAATAGAAATTGAAGAAACTGTATGACAAGAACTGAATCTATCACCACCATCATCGGAATAATACAAGTCATCTTTACCAAGCATTTGAAGATCCTAAATAACAAAATAAAAAAAAAAATCTTATGGAAAACTTATAAGATTTATCTAATTGTATAACTAATAAATTTAGGCAAATATAACATGTAGGAAAGAGGAATAGAAGGAAACAAAAGAATATTGTGACAACTAGAGACTATTTTAACCAAAACATTAGCAAGAGTAACCCTAAAAGTAAAGTAATGGGTTTTAGGGATTGAAATAAATTAGGACTACTTGTCATATACGAGGAGGCAATAAATTGCTAAATCAAGCTAAAGAGGATGAAGAGGCAAGAATTCTAAATGGGCACCACAGTAGCACTAGATGTAGAAGAGTGAATTCAAAATTATTAGAACATATAGACTGTTATGTTCCTCCCAAATATACAATATGTGATGTACTTAAGTCCCTAATGGAGTAACAAGGTAAAACATATAGTTGTATATAGAGATGTGTCGCGACGTCCCGGGTGCGCGTGTGCCCCGGGCGGCAAAATTAAAATTATTTTAATATTTTCATGGAAAAACATGGATATCGGAGTCGCCACTAACCTTTAGTGCGGTTAGAACATATGATTACTACCCCGTTAGGGGTAGAATCGGTCTACATTACCAGAGTTGGGGTCGGGAGTTCGGTTACGCGAGGGGAAGGTACGAGCACCCCCTACGCGCCCGTTCTTACTAACGGTACCTAATTAATTTGAAATTATCCCTAAGTTAATCTAATAATTCTTTAAATTACTCTTTTTTATGAATTTATAAATACATGTGAAAAATAAATAAATAAATAAAGATAATATATACATATATATTCCCTCGGAGCTTAGGGTACGTGATGCCTGAAGGCTCATACCCCCGCAATAAAATCATAGGGATTAAAAAAAATCAAAAATATTTAATAAAAAAAATATAATATAATAAAATAATAATAATCATTATAATAATGAACGTAATAATAACAACAATTAATAATAATAATAATAATAATAATAATAATAATAATAATAATAATAATACCGAAACAATTCAAACCCTAAAATAAATATACGATATATACAATAATCATTATTGAAACCTTACCATTAATATACAATAACGATGTGAAAACAAATTAAACCCTAGAAGTTATGTACTATGTAAGGAAAATGAATGTGATTATGGACAATAATTCACATCATGAATCTATTATAAAATATACACAAACTCTAAAATATTAATATACCTTAATATGGAAATGCTGTACATAAATATGGAAATAAATCAAATTCTTCCAAGCCATATAAAAGCCAAAGAAGTAATATACAATTTTATGAAAACCCTTAAGATCAATATTCAATGGTATGGAATCCCTAAAATTAGTACACAATAACAATATAGAGACAG
Organism: Malania oleifera; assembly: GCF_029873635.1. NCBI lineage: Eukaryota > Viridiplantae > Streptophyta > Magnoliopsida > Santalales > Ximeniaceae > Malania > Malania oleifera. Next base: position 85,659,339 of record NC_080423.1, on the reverse strand, counting down.
ATTAAATAAAACACTACTCCAAACTCTAATAACGTAAAATAGTCAAAACCCTAAACTAAAACAATAACCAAAACCTTAAAAGATAATATCATGAAAATAATGTAAATAATCAAGAATCATGAACATGCGTAAATGTTACAATCCTAAACAATAATACGCAAAATCCCTAAATATCATATAAACAATAAATATCCTAAATACATCAAAAAGCCTAAATAATGTCTACACAATAAAACAAACACCCTAAATAATATGTAACAATAAAAATAAGTATATTACAATGATTACAAAAAAAAAAAAAAAAAAGAACCCCAAACATTAGATATTAGAACAAATAAAACAATAATAATACAATATATATACAAAATAACATTAAGAAGAAAAAAATATATATAAACAAATTACAAAAACATCACACGTGCATGTGTGTGTTTGTGTGTGTGTGGACAAGTTGTCCAAGAAATGAAACTCAAAAAAATTAATCAAATCAGTAAATATTAACAAGGGAGAGTTAGAAACAACCGAGTAAGGTTTCAGATTGATCAGATAAGAAATCGCCGTTCGATTGGCTTCATCTAGTTGAATGCGCATACACCGACGATTCCACTGCTGCGGCGGTGAGACAGCTGTGTAATAAATTAAAATGAAATTGTAAAACTCAAAATAATAATCTGAATGGTGAGAATTAAGATAAAAGGGTCAGAAACAACTTGATAAAATTTTGCATTGATCGGATAAGAAATCGCCACTCGATTGCCTTCATCTAGTTGAATGCGCAGACGCCAATGACTCCACTTCTGCGGCGGTGATACGACTTTGCAAGAAATTGACACAATGAGAGAAAACTCAAAAGACGAATCTGAACGGTGAAAATTAAGAAAAAAGGGTTAGAAAAGACCTCATAAAGTTTCACATTGATCAGATAAGAAATCGCCGCTCGATTGGCTTCGTCTAGTTGAATGCGCAGATGCCAATGACTCCACTGCTGCGGCGGTGATATGGCTGTGCAAGAAATTAACACGAAGGGAGAAAACTCAAAAAAAGAATCTGAATGGTGAAAATTAATAAGAAAGGGTTAGAAACGACCGTGTAAAATTTTGCATTGATCGGATAAGAAATCGCCGCTCGATTGGCTTCGTCCAGTTGGATGCGCAGACGCTAATGACTCCACTGCTGCGGCGGTGATACGGCTGTGCAAGACATTAACACAAAGGGAGAAAACTCAAAAGAAGAATCTGAACGGTGAAAAGTAAGATGAAAGGGTTCGGAAAGACCTCATAAAGTTTCGCATTAATCGGATAAGAAATCGTTGCTCGATTGGTTTCATCTAGTTGACTGCGCAAACGCCAATGACTCCATTGCCGCCGCACGAGACTGCAAGGTAAGGTTTTTCTTTCTTTGGTCTGTGCCTCCTCCTCTTTGGCTTGGCTATGCCCCCCTTCTATAAAAAAATTCTGTAAACCCTAAAAAAAAACTTCCTTTTTGATTTTATTTTTATTTTTCTTTTCTTTTTTTTGCTTTTACTATTATGGTAATAATGAAAATAGTAATAGTAATAATAATTATTATAATAATAATAATAAAATCAATAAGGTAATAATAATAATAATAATAAATAATTGTAGTAAAAGCAAAAATAACAAAGATACTATCAATAAAATAATAATAATAAGACTAGTAATAATAATAGTACTAATAGTAATAGTAAAAATGACAATAATAAAATAATAATAATAATAATTATAGCAAAAAATAAAAATAGAAATAAAAATGAAGTAATAATAACAATGTAAATAATAATAATAATAATAATCATATCAGGCCTGGGTAAAAATGGGGTGTCTACAGCTGCCCCTCTTTGTAGGCTTCGTCGCTTCAAAGTAAAAGTAGGAACTCTCCTGCGTTATTTGTAGCAACAAGCCTACAAAGATAAAAAACACTGATTTTGGACCAGGCCCGATGTAACAAAAGAGACCAAAATGATTTGTGAAAACCGATTTGCATGTATGCTTGAAAGCACATGAGAATGACTTGCATCGAGTGTAGGAACCCGAGCTATAGTTCACAAAGGGTGACTTGCACCGGGTGTAGGAACCCGAGCTATAGTTCACAGAAGGGTGACTTGCACCGGGTGTAGGAACCCGAGCTATAGTTCACAGAAGGGTGACTTGCACCGGGTGTAGGAACCCGAGCTATAGTTCACAGAGGATGACTTGCACCGGGTGTAGGAACTCGAGCTATAGTTCACGGAAGGGCGGCTTGCACCGGGTGTAGGAACCCGAGCTATAGTTCAGGAAGGGTGACTTGCACCGGGTGTAGGAACCCGAGCTATAGTTCACGCAGGGTGACTTGCACCGGGTGTAGGAACCCGAGCTATAGTTCATGGAGGGTGACTTGCATCGAGTGTAGGAACCCGAGCTATAGTTCACGGAGGGTGACTTGCATCGGGTGTAGGAACCCGAGCTATAGTTCACGAAGGGTGACTTGCACTGGGCGTAGGAACCCGAGCAATAGTTCACAAAAGGGTGACTTGCACCGGGTGTAGGAACCCGAGCTATAGTTCATGAGGGGTGACTTGCATCGGGTGTAGGAACCCGAGCTATAGTTCACGAGGGGTGACTTGCACCGGGTGTAGGAACCCGAGCTATAGTTCACGGAGGGTGACTTGCATCGGGTGTAGGAACCCGAGCTATAGTTCACGGAGGGTGACTTGCACCGAGTGTAGGAACCCGAGCTATAGTTCACTGAAGGGTCACTAAGGTGGGACCGTGAATGGTCAATAAGGTGGGACTGCGAATGGTCAATAAGAGTAGGACCGTGATAGGCCAATAAGGTGGGACCACGAAGGGTCAATAAGATGGGACCACGAAGAGTTAATAAGAATGGACCGCGATGGGTCAATAAAAGTGGACCGCGATGGGTCAATAAGAGTGGACCGCGATGGGTCAATAAGAATGGGACCGTGATAGGTCAATAAGGTGGGACCGCAATGGGTCAATAAGATGGGACCGTGATAGGTCAATAAGGTGGGACCGCAATGGGTCAATAAGAATGGGACCGTGATAGGTCAATAAGGTGGGACCGCAATGGTCAATAAGATGGGACCGTGATAGGTCAATAAGGTGGGACCGCAATGGGTCAATAAGAATAGGACCGCGAATGGTCAATAAGGTGGGACCGCAATGGGTCAATAAGAATAGGACCGTGATAGGTCAATAAGGTGGGACCGCGAAGGGTCAATAGGATGGGACCGCGATGGGTCAATAAGAATAGAACCGTGATAGGCCAATAAGGTGGGACCACGAAGGGTCAATAAGATGGGACCACGAAGAGTTAATAAGAATGGACCGCGATTGGTCAATAAAAGTGGACCGCGATGGGTCAATAGGAGTGGACCGCGATGGGTCAAATAAAAGTGAATAAGATAATCAGAATAATTTGGATGAAACTGCTCTCATGAATGAGGTAATCAAAAAAGCTTTGAGGTGATCCAACACCTCGATTTCGTCGTGAACAACACCAATTTTGGATGTGAGGGTCGATGCCCTAATTTTAAGGTAGATGACTCAATTTGGACCAGGAAAATGGCTACTTTGTATGGGGGATGATGAATCGGGTACGAAGTCTTGAGATTTTTTGGAAAGTGTCCTTAAGCATAGGGCTCAGAATTATTCCATTGGGGATTATCAATCGGGAATGAAAACATAAGTTTCTTTGGCTGTCTTTAGATTACCCTCTTTGAGACTCAACAACCAAGGGGTCAACTGCCACAGTTTCAAAGTATGTTAATCTGTGCATTGGGGCCAGCTACCCCAATTTCAAAATACGTCTAGACTAGAATGGCTCAGTCAATGGGGCAAAAGAATTATTCAAAAGTTTATTCAATCAGGAAAGTGTGATTGAATAGTGCTCTATTGCTATATGTATGCATGTTGCTACCTAAGATGCTAGAATGCAGTGAAATGTTGTTCTGTGTGCATAGTGATGCGTGAATGCAAAGATGTATGCATATTGAATGAGATGCCCTTTATATTTTCTTTCTTATGCAATGCATAAAATGTATGGTAATGAATGAAATGCATGGTAATGCATGAATCTTTTCTCCTTCCAACATGCTTGTAATCAACAACCCAATCTCTAACCTTGGGTGTGCCTGCTGATTCTGGCCATGTTTCAAATTCCAAAAGGCACTCAAAATCTGCCCTAGTGTTTACATGCCACTGGTCATGACCCTGTTTTTGACTTTGATTCTGTCCTGAAAGCTCTTGAATTTGCTCCAATGAACTCAAAAATTGCCTATTTTCGATCCTCATCCACTGATATCATGCACTCTGATATGACGGCATCGGAATTAGTCCAAACAAAACTCAACCCAAAATCTGCCCCATTTACCATCGTTTGTTACTGATATTGGCTTCAAATTTGACTTTGACACGAAGGCACCCCAAATCAGCGTCACTAGAACTCAACACGGAGTTTGGATCATTTGAGTGCATCTGTAACTATTCTTGACAATTTTACCTGTGTCAGTGATTAAGCCTTTTTGACCATCCGTCCTCCTTTTAGAGCTTTTGAAGAATGGATTTTTTTTTTTTTATGGGGGAATGAATGATGAATGATCATGCATTTAGGACATCAACTTGCTAAATCAAAAGGTCATATGCACAAAATAGATGTTTTACTGAGTTCGCTTGCTATTTCAATGGAAAAAATTCATACCAGTATTCGAGAGCCCTAATGATGATGGTGCTAACTTTTCGAACTGAATAACTGATTTTCTTTTTTAACCGATTGCCCCAGTTTTATTGGGGGACTATTCTTCCACCTTGTTCTGCCGTGAAACCATTGAGAACCTTTTGTTTAATGGTTGCCCCTAGTTCAGTCAAGTCTGACTAATGTTTTGATCTCAAGATGGTCTTTAAGACTCGGGACGAAACGTTGGATGAGGGATACAGGTTTTCAGAATAAAAGGAAAACTAAGGCTCAAAAATCCCATCCCATAATGATGTTTTATGCTCCCAGTTTGAATTGAGGCACTTGCAAGATATTGACCGAACTTGTCATTTGGACAAGTTGCCTACGTACCCTTTCAGGATCAGGTCATTACGTAGTTCAGACTCAACATTGAGTTTGATAAATCATTTGAGACAACAACATATACCAATCTGGTCAGGACTTTCATTTGGACCGTAATGTAGGGTAGGGGTATGGGTTAAAGAAGAAAAGGTTTAAATAAGGCTCAAAATAATTGATTTCATAAAGGGTAATTTGGTCAAGGATCACATATATAGGATGTCCCTTATTTTTCTTTCTTCTTCCTTTTTCTTCTTCTTTCTCTTCCCTGCATATTCATTTTTACTGCACTTTTTGCTCTTCCTTTTGTGAAGGACTTTTTAGCATTTTATTTGGACATCCTCTAGGACTGATTTTTTTGATGTTTTTTATTTAAACTGCCTCAGTGTGGGGTGTGATCCTTTGAAGGGTTAATCAATAAATGAATTTTTCAGGCTCAAAAGGGCTTGCAAGAGATTTCTTCTTTGAATTTCTTTTCGGTAGCAGAAAAAAGGGCCTGCCATCATTTCGATAGCCCATTATTGTCTCATACGATTTGCCACATACTAGGAGACCCAACCCAGGTTAATTTTTGGTGAACTGGCTTTTAAGAAAAGACTAGTTTAACATTCAGGCTCAACTTGGTTAACAATTGGTAAATCAATATTTGGTTCTTTTTAGGGATAACTGGTCAGCCAAAGATGGTTATCTATCATTCGATCAAAACTTAATTAGCGGACTGATATGAGATTTATGGAACCAACATATATATAATGAGGCTTTCAGAACTTCGCAGTATTTGAACTCATCGAGTGACGAACATTGTTTCATCTTCCTTTATTTTCGTCTCGTAGCTTGAATTTTTCACAACTAACACCTGCTTTTGGTTCATGAATATTGGTATTTTATTTTCCTTATCTTAGCAAGAAACACGAGTAAACAAAATTTTGGATATTGAACTCTCGATGCAAGTGATATGTGAAAATGCATAATTTCATTTCTTTGATAGAAAAGGAAATTTCGGAGACAAAACCTTTAATAAAGTGAAACAAAAGAAAGCAGAAAACAAAAGAAAATAAAAGCATCCCTGAAGGGGGCGAACAATCAAAAGTTTGCCACTGGTATTTCTCTGTTTCCAAGGTCAAAAAGTAAACCCATTTATTCAGACTATATGCGGAATATCTCTAGTTCAAAACTTGTTGTACTTCTCTGAGTGATCTGAACTTCAAAATATTCTTTTTAATGTTGCACAACAGGCTCCTCCACGTCAATTGCCAATAAACCCAAATCTCTTAAGGTTTGTACTTTATGCTTGAAATGCCAACATTTCTCGATTGAATGACCTATTGCCCCAGAATGATACTCGCATCGAGCATTTGGGTCGTACCACCTTGGGAAAGGGGATTGTAGCAACAATCCTGGTATTGGCGCAACCATTTTAATTTCCACTAATTGCGGGAATAATTCTGCATATGTCATCGGAATAGGTTGAACTTCTTTTCTCTTTCTTTCCATTAGGGAGCTCCCTCCCGTGTCCTGAACATTCAGCTGCCTTGAAATAGGTTCAGGTCCGAAGGAAACTGCTTGGGGTTGCGCACCTGAATGCACTATCTGATGGACTGTGGGCTTGTAGGCAAAATTCTTATTTGTCCACCGAGTTTTACCCTATTGGTAATGATGCCCCTGAATCATCTGTGCTTCCTCGTCTTTCTTCCTCTTACTCGGGTCAGTTTCTACATCACCACTTTTGGTTCTTCCGACTTTGATGGCCGTTTCAATTCTCTCTCCAGTAGCAACAATATCCATAAAGTCATGTGGGGTTGCCCCTAGGAGATGTCCGAAGTAGGGATCTTTCAATGTATTCACGAATAGGGAGATAGCCTCCCTATCTTCCACTGGAGGGCTCACTTGGATGGACATGTCCCTCCATCTATATGCATATTCTCTGAATGTTTCATTAGGTTTCATTTGCATGCTTTGTAAGGTCATGCGATCAGGTGCCATTTCTATCACGTGGCGGTACTGAGCTATGAAGGAATTTTCCAGATCTTTCCAAGTACGAATTCGAGCTCGATCCTGCTGAATGTACCATCTGATAGCTGCTCCAGTCAAACTATCTTGAAAGCAATGCATCATCAACCTTTCATCATCAGTATGTGCAGCCATTTTTTGGCAATACAGGCGCAGGTGGGTCCGAGGACAGTGGGTCCCATCGAATTTTTTAAAATCCGGCAACTTGAATTTTGGTGGCAGAGTGATCTTTGGTACTAGGCAAGTATTGGTAATATAATCACCCTTGGCAAAGTAATTATTGGTGCAAGTCAATTTCCTAGGATCCCAACAATGGTCAACAATATCATTGTCCTTACTATAATTTGTGCAAATCCTAGAATTGCCACGGTGAACTCCTTATCCTAATATACTACCCCTACCCCAATTGCATTCAAACCTCATCCTTTTTCACGAAGAAAAACCACCATGCAAAGAATATTGAGAAGAAAAGGAGAAGTATCTTTTGGCGATTCTTTGGATTCTGGCATATGCTTGTCATGGATGGAATAAATTCATAGGCAAGAATAAGATCACGAGTGTGTTGAAGCTAAAGACTCAACTTAGACAAAAACTTTGCATACTGCCTCTTGATCATCTGAATATGGGAACTAATTGGCTAATAGATACTAAGTTCCTCTTACATACCCTTTAACAACCTATACTCACTAATGGACCTACCTTCTTGGTCAAATTTGGGGGAAAAAAAAATTATTTATGAGAAGCTTTCACAAAGAGCATCTCATACGACCTTGCTTGTTCTATGAAACATCATATTCGTACCATTTCAAGGTTCCATGTCATTCAACAACCATACAAGTAATATATCGTTTAATTTTCTAAGCTTTATAATCTTTGGAATTTGAAGATAAAGGAAATGAAGCAAATACTTACTATTTCCTTTTGCAGTACCTACCACTTGAGACTAATATTAAGTAGTTAAAGGATTTAACCAATTTAAAGGTTGTGTGTAGGAACCCGAACCAATAAAAGAAAAGAAAAATAAAAAGAAAAAGAAAAAGAAAAAGAAAAGAGAAAGGAAAAATAAAATAAGGAAACAGTTTGGGATAGGACCAAACCATCGGTGGTTTAAGGAACCTCAGGAAAATCGTTGACGGTTTCAGCAGGGCCACGGTTTGATAAGACCAAACCGTCGACGATTTCAAAAATCTCAAGAAAACCATCGTCGATTTCCCCTAGGCTGAGCTTACTTAAGTGAGAAGTAAGCTTAAATTTTCATAACTCTCATATTTTTTTTTCTCTCTCACTCATTAGGGTTTTAGAGTCTCTCTCTCTCCTCTCACCCTCTCACGTCTCTCTCTCTCTCTCTCTCTCTCTCTCTCCCTCATAAGCTCATCCAGAGCCCTATTTCGCTCTCTGATCGACTTTCTCTCTTCTCCCAGCTTGCTGGTCCTCGTCCTCAGCCGAATAAGAGGCTAGGGTTTCGTTTTCCAAAGGTTGTAGGCAGATTTTTAGGAATAGGTAAGGGGATTAGATTATGTTAGTTATTTTTGAAATGTGAATCAATTAAATTGAAGTATATGGATACAAGAATATTATATATGGTTTTCTGAATGAATCAGGCATATATGTTGCCTGTTCGAGTCCGATCTCTATTTTGATGCTGACAAAACACAGTGAACTTATGTGTGTGTTTAGCATGTGAACAAGTCCATATTTGAGATCATGCATAAGTGACAGAGTAAATGAGAGAGAAGACGGATCTTAATGCATATACACCTGGCGTACTTCATGAAGTGAAGAGCAAAAGATAGATAAAAAGACATTTTATTGTAATCGCATTTAGCTTAAAATTTGTGGGTTTGTAATATGGTCTCTAATAATTTAATGCATTACATGCATGATGGTTGCATAAGCTCAAAAGGCCTCGTATGTTAACACTATCAATCGAAGCTCTCCTTGTGGAGGCAATTAGAACCATTCTTAATACATTGCAATCAACACACAACAATGTTAAGAATGAATAACATAGCAACAGTACAAAATGAGCTAGGCACACACACTAGCATAGAACATCACTCCAAAACTTCAAAAGGTTTAGAAGAGGTAGCTATGACTATAGAACTGGATTTACAGTTTTGAATCACAAACATAAATAGTTTCTCACCATCATGTCAAAGTTGGCTTTGACCACACATAATAGAGCAAACTACATTTTGACCACATTAAATAGGGTATAACACAATGAAGCATTGATAGCCATGCATCCACTCAATAAACAACCTAAAAATAGCTTAAACAATGTACAACATGCTTGAAAACTAGTTAGAAAAAAACATCATAATAATAACACTAGCACAACATAAATAGTAGGTTGTTTTCTTTACATAAGCAAACTCCCACGAGCCACGCTACACCCAAAATAGTGGCTCGCAAATGAGAAGAGAAGGATAAGAAATCCTAAACGACTCTCAAGTCAGGGGAAAAAAAATCTTTACTTTAAGAATCAAAGATGGAAAGAAATGAGAAGAAGAGAAAGATTGTAACTGCATCAAATTTATTTATATTCAAGGAAGTTAATCACTATGATACCATGTTGTAAATCCCAAAATAAATTGAAGATTCAATGAAGAAAATACAACTCTTATTAGGGTAAGAGATATAGAAGAGAGGAATAGAAGAAAGGAAGAAACGGTTAGTAGTTTCTTGGAGACGTGTATTGCTTCAAGTCTACCTTAGTATATATTAGTAATGAAAGACAAAAATACCCCAACTCACACAACATAATTACTAAAACAATGTAATTTTTTTTCTAACATAAATCAACAAGGATTGCTTTTATGGGCCTTGTTTTTTTTTTAACAAGCATTGTCTCATTTGGTTTTATAAAATTTTTCAACGACATAATTTATTAGTGCTGCATATTTTCAAATTTAAAAGGGAAACTTAATCACCACAATTTATTATCATTTTTTCTAAAATGTATACCCCAAATATTTATACTTCTAATTCATATAAAATAAGACAATTCAATTATTTAGTGAAACTTGAAAGGTTTTCTAGAATTATATCCAAGTACAAGATCTTATTATTGATTTTTTTTTATTTAAGAAATCCAATGTAATATGCTATAAACATTATATATTAGTGTCTGTAAAAGAAAATATAACACAAAGGTTCCCTATGACATTTCTATTAAAAATTTAATCATTAAAATAATAAAATAATTAATCCAATTGAAAAATTGTTAAACATTTCATATTGATGATATCAATTTAAGTCATCAAGTTTCTAGTTCTTTCAAAAATATTGATGATCATGGGGTTACATTAACTTGAATTGCATTGTGAAAACAGTATAAGAATTTGGTTTGATTCTTGGGAGTGCTAAAATTAGATAGTTCGGAGTGTGGGTAACTAACAAATTTTGTTGAGAAAAGGGGAAGCGTTTAACCAGTCTTATTGATTCTTAGAACTAGAGAAAAACCACAAACCTAGCAAGGTTAGCTATATGTCTATCTTTCTAATCAAGAACTTGGAATCATGTAGAAAAATGTTTGGAGCATTGAGTGTCTAGAATGAAGGGGGGGAGTGAAGAACACGAAAGCAAGCTTACCAAACCAGGTAATGTAGAAATGCAAATTCTATATAGTGCATCTATTGACTGTAAGTTTAATTCGCAAGATCTGCCCTAAATTCATATGGATACAAGATATACATTGAAGGATTTAAATGCAAATTTTTTGATCTAATTTAATTACTTGAGTTTACAAATGACTACTACCAAAAAAAAGATAAAGATTAGAGATTAAATTTACAGAGAATCTGTCCTAAATCATGACTGCACCTAGTTGTTATCTTTGCGGTACCTTTACTGCTTTTCTTCTAATAGATTACATCGGTACAATTTTTTGGCATACTGGCTGAGTACTTCTACACTTAATTTTACTATTAAGTGATTGTGTCAGGCAACATCTTCACTTCTCATCTTTACTAGGCCAATCCTGCCTTCACTTTGGTGCTATTCACTCGGCCATCATCTGTCACATCAACTTTTGCTCCCGTCTCACATTATTGTGAGACAAACAATGGCCTCTACACTCAACTCCTATTTTGACTTCAAAGAAAAATGAGCTATAATGTCTTGCAGTCATATCAATTTGCACCTCATATCTTGAAAAAAAAAATGTTACTTTAGTTGGCCTCTATTCAAACCTTTAGCTTTCTTTTGTCATGTCCCCAAGCTTCAAGCATTTCTATAAACAATCAAACTTCATTGATGTTACACCCTCACAATATAATTCTCATAAATCTCAGTTGAATCCTTTCTTCGGTGAACATTCTCACAAGAGAGTTGGAGATTTGTTAACGAGTCATTATGTGTTTAGAGCAAAGGAGAGTTGGTGGAGATGGAGAGCAATCGACTGTTTTTTTAAATCAAGCAGAATGAAATTCCAAGCTAGAATAACTCCACCAAACATTAACTTTTCTAATCAAACCCTACATAAGAAAATGATTATAATAAATAAAAGGAGTTGCTTGGTCCACATTCCTTGTATGAGATTTACACAAACTGCAAGAGAAAACAATTATTCATTGAAGTCGAGGTTGAATTATTCCAACATTAATTGTGAAGAAGCAAACTTGGCATTTCTCAATTGAAATGCATCTTTGTAGAAAGATAGAAACTGTATTTCCTCATGTTTGGTAGCATAGCATTCAAATTTTGGATGTGGATAAAATGCTATATAGAATTGCATGGAGTTTTGTCTAAATTCATATAAATCCAAATTCCTAAACTGAAATTCATACTCTCAAACACAACATTTTATACTTGGTGACTAGTTCATTGAAGTTGAAGTTTAGCCTGCATTTCATGGTAAGCCCCATATGAATTTGGACTTGAATAAAGGACAAGTTGTATAAACCATAGCTAACATTTCTAGGAATTGAAACTAATTTTTTATCAATTAAGAACATTCAAGTGAAAGAAAATGTAAGAAACAACATGGCTACAAAATTTAAGTTTGACCTATTGATGTTTATTCCTACTATATATTTTGATGGGAAAGTCTAGCAAGCTTTAAATGGGTTTCCCTTGGTTAATCAACTCAAAACCTATCAAATTTAACTGTGAATTCTCATAGCATTACTGCCTCGAGATGAAAGTTCCATGTATGAGTTTGATCTTCTGAACTTGCATTGGACCATCTGAATGAAATTGGAAAGGAGCTTTCTTCACCTCATATTTCACCATCCCACAGTTCTTCAAGGCTCTTGTAAGGACTGCAATTTTCATGGACTGCAAAATCCCCTCGGAGGAGCCGTTGCTGCATCACAAATCAGCAAATTGTCTACATTATGCAATGATAGTATATAAATTTGTCCCAATTAACTTGTGCGTATGTATAAGTATGTGTATACATATAAGTGCATACGAATGTGTTTAATTATGTATGAGGTCAGCATTTTTGCCTGGTGGGTATTGGAGAATTTTGAGAAGAGCTCTGGGGGGATGATCCAATCAAATAGACTAATATTTTCGATAATCCTAGACTCATTTACACTCTTTGGGAGGACACTATGACCACTCTGAATGCCCCATCGAAGAGCCACTTGTGCCGGCGATTTGTTGAGCTTCTCAGCAATCTCAAGCAGTATTGGTTCCTTAAGGATTTCACCTTTTACCCAAGACCCTGGAGATCCCAGAGGAGAATATGCCTGGAAGAAGAAGTCCCATTCATATTTAGTCCTGCTAATCGTTCAATCGAGCACGGTCAATTAGAATGAAACTGACAAAAGATAAAAGGGTTCTTCAGAAATTACAGAGAGATGAACTCCAGTTGATTTGCAGAGGTTGTGAAGTGTAGGTTGCTGCCACACAAGGTGGCATTCCACCTGATTCACAGCAGGTGGCACTTTGGCATACTTGAGAAGGTCTTGCAGCTTCTTGGTGGAGAAGTTGCTCACCCCGATTGCTCGTGCCTGTCCGGATGCATACAACCCCTCCAATGCTGTCCACGTCTCTGGAAGACACAAAGGAGCCATGACTTCTGGGTCAAAACCCTTCGAACCGGGCTTCGTCCGAAATGGCCAATGTATCTAAAGCACAAGATGCATAACCCGGGCAAAATGCTGTCTTAATATATCATGAATTGCACAGGCTCCCATTTGTAACTGCAATAGGCTAAATTTGAATTTTTTACGGCTCAAGTAGAGAGGCATACTAGATAGAGATCAACATAGTCAAGTTGCAGGTCTTCCAAAGTCTTGCTAAGTGCCTTGGAAACATCTTCTGGCGTATGGTCACTACACCTGCAGATGTAATTTACAATACAAAGCTTAGGTTCATGTCAAATAACACGCTGCTCTCCTCACTCATATCAGGCATTATACAAGGAGACAGGCAGAACAGTTCATAAGACGCAATTACAATGAAAAATACCATAGCTTAGATGTGATCCAAATATCACTGCGCTTCACTATCCCAGAGGTAAATAGCTCCTTCAGGGCAACCCCTACCTGCACCCAGTACACAAATTCATACCCTTAATTGCAGATGGTGCAAAAAAAATTTCCTTTGGTTACATGAATGATCAGACCCTAAGGCCTGTTTGGAACTTGTAGAGAGAGGAAAGGAAAATACAAAAAATTTACTTTTTCATGTTTGGTGATAGGAAAATGAGAAAGAAACTAAAAATATATTAAATCAATGACTAAAAAATTAATTTTGCACATTATTACCATTTAATATTTTTAATTTTAAATCATATTAAAAATTTTTATTTTTAATAATATTTAATATAGAGAAAATATAATAGAAAAAATAAATTCCTTCTAAATTTCTTTTCCTTTTCCAAAACAAAATCCTTAATCCAAATAGATTCTAAGCTTATGTTCAAATCAAGAATTTTGTTTGGAAAAATAAAAATAAAATAAACTAAGAAAATTCATTTTTCATTGAATTTTCTTTCTATGAAAAACGTAAATTTATTTAATATGATTCAAAACTAAAAAGGATCAAACGGTAATAATTTACAAACCCAAATATTTGTTCATTGATTTAGTATACACTCTTTATTTTCTTTTTCACCTTTTTTATAACAAAATATGAAAAAATGAATTCCTTTATTTTATTCTTTCCTTTCTCTAATATTTTCCAAACTTCAAAATTTATTTCTAATTTTTCAACAGTTGTATAGAAAAATTAGAAAATATATTCCGAATTTCTCATACAAATATTAATAATTAGTGCAAAAGACTCACTTCTTCTGAGATTTGATAAAAAAACAGAAACCTCCCCTAAGGTTACAAAATCCTAGGTATCTTCTTGAGATTTGTCAAAGATGGCACATACCTCCTTGAAGTTTCGCAAATATCATAAATCTCTCGTGAGGTTTGCCAAAAAGATATAAATTTCCCCTAAAAAAAATTATTTTTTCTTAAGATCTAAGGGGAGGTATGTGTCCTTTTGACAAATCTTAGGAGAGGTGCTTGAGATTTTTGAAATCTCAGGGAAGTTTCCGAAATTTTTGAAATTTCAAAGAAAGTTATTGTCTTTTTATCAAATCTCACGGAAGTTAGTGTCTATTGCCCTAAAAATTAAAAGAATGAGATGGCCTTTTTACAACTATTTTAAAATTATATATAAAAAATAAAAATTATTTTACATTACTAAACATGTCTACATATTTGGCTTTTCAAAAAATTATTTACCTCTTTCTCATTATCATACACTCGAGCACAGTCAATATGCCTGTAACCAGCCTGCACAAACTTGGAATTAATCCAGAATTATACAAGATTTTTTTTATCATATAACACAAAATGTGCTGACACTATTGCAGATCATAGATTTCAAGCCTTAAATTTAAAATTGAATGAATCTAAACAAAAATTAATATAATTTTATACTGTAATTTGTCCAAATCAACACAAATTTAAATCTAAGGCCTCTCCTAAACATTGGGTATAAGTAAATATAATCTCAGGATTTTGTAGTGAAGTGCAAGAAACAATCCTCTCTGTTTTTCTTTAGGGGTTTTTGGATTGGCCAAAAATGGTGTAATGAGACAGAAGGGGGAGACCTTGACGGCAGCGACGACGGCTTTGCCGACGACGCCGGGAGCAGCATTCCATGTTCCCAGACCAACGGATGGCATCTTGGCTCCCGTGTTAAGATCAAAATGCTGAGGCCCATCGCACTCCGTTTCCTTCCCCATCGTCTAATTTTTCTGCATTGAAAAAATAAAACAAGCATCACACCATGATGCTAATCAGAGACAAAAAAAAAAAAAAAACAAAATCAAGAGGATGCTAATCAAATAGAAAGCAAAACAAGAAATACAAACACAGCAAAAACAAACGTATAAGATGGTCTCACCTCTGCCGAATGGATTTTCAACGAGAGAGAGAGAGAGAGAGAGAGAGAGAGAGAGAGAGAGAGAGAGAGAGAGAGAGAGATGAAGCAAATACAAATGTGGGGTTTCTTGATGCTGATTCTTGAACTGGGATTTGGGATTTTGTCGACACTGGTCACTGGACATTGAATATACGTGTAACGCTCAGGCTCAGTCTCAGTCTCAGGGATTGACCACTAGAAAGTTGGATCTTCTAAAATTTATATGGGAATGATTGATTAGGGATCTTTATAATCACATAAATGGTTGAGTGTGTGTATATGTGTATATAAATAAATAATTTAAATTAAATATGTTAATTCATAGATATAAGTGTATGACCGTATCATATATCTTTAATGGTTAATATTGTTTGTAATGTATAATGTTAAATCAAACAACATTCACCTTCAAAGAAGGGAAAAATCATATTTATGACTCTTTGATGGATTGAGTTACTTGTAAAATTTTATATAAAGGGTTCTTGGTTCTTCTCACTACTAATTCTAGTTTGGTAGAATTTCTATCACTAATCCAAACATTAGAGTGGGTAAGGAGAGAGAAGATCAAGTAATTTCTCCATTGTTGAAACCTGATCAGTAGGAATAGAAGAGCCGTAGAGATACTAACTCCAAATTTGATTGATCCGGCAAAAATGACGCAAGGTATCCCATACTTCATTTTCTATATTCTTGATTAAGGTTCATAAAATTAGTTAAAGATCCTTTTTTATATAAATTTTTTGACTCGTGGTACCAAAGCCTTTGGGTTAAAGCTTGTTCTACGAACCTATAAAATTGTTTTCATGTATAAGGAAATCTTGACATATAATCAATCATTATATATATCAAAATTGGTAGTCACCAAAGTGGCGGTCCAAATGTTATGATTTCAATACGACAAAGGAAACTGAAGAGTTCAATTTTGTAGTGGATACCCATAACCAAGTGTATTATCTCTAACATCTAATTTAACGAAACTTTAACTCTCATGAAATTGACGATCCCCACAGTTTTTCTTTTTCCTTTTTTTTTTTTTTTGAAAAATGAGGTGGAGTTTTTATTTTATATTATCGATTTAGCTGATTATTTATTTTGAGGGAGAAAAAATACATTATAGCCTATAAATTGTTGTGGAGTGAATCTATGACATGTCATTATCTAAACCAAAGGATGAATATGATGATGCATTGGATTGCTCAAAAAATTATAATTAAATGTCACATTGTGTTGTTAGTGATTCTTGGCATGTTTTTCCAATTTTACTCCAACTTCATTTTTAGGTCATATTTCTAATATTCCAAAGTGGAAGGCTTCTAATTTTCTAATTGGAAAGAACAAATACTCATAATGCTAGGATGTCTAGACTTGGATCTATGTCTCCATACTAATGAACCTCAAAAATCAACTAACACACGTTCGACTCAAGAGATAAGTATTTATGAAAGCTAGGATTACTCTAACTAATTCAGTCTTTTGATAATGAAAAGTTAAATTTTTAAAAATATTCACAAGTCTATTTAATATATGAAAAGGCATGGGAATATTTGGAATGATATGATGGGTTAGCAAAGTAGAGACCCAAAGTATTATGGTAATTAAATAATAAGAGAAAGGAGAAAAAAAATAATTTCAAAAAGGGATTCAACAAGTTCTCATCGATGAACAGGCTTCTTGAGCTCGTCAACGTCGACACGTGTTTCGCCAACGAGAACTTACCGAGAGGGTTATTTCCTGGATCTAAAATTCGTCGACGAGGGTCAAGTGCTCGTCAACAAACCTCCTTCATGAACTCATCGACGAGGTGTCGTGGCTCGTCGACGAGGCCACGTGGACAAGCACTCTATATAAGGCCAAAAAATCATTTTTCTACGAGAGAATCTCATGCAGAACCTCTCTCTCTCTCTCTCTCTCTCTCTCTCTCTCTCTCTCTAGAATTTCGGCTTTGTTATTCGTCGGATCGACGATCTGAAGCCGCCACGTTGCTTTTGGGAAAATTCTTTTCAAGTCTGCTGGAGTAAATCATTGGTTAGGCCAGTTTGGGCACCATCCCAAAATCTGGGTAAGTTAGTTATTTTAGGTTTTATAAGTTATTTGGTGTTGTTGGACTAGGAAAAATGTTTTAGATAATATTATACTGAAGTTTGGTTGGAGAAAACGCAATTTCAGGGTGTTATGCTCAGGAACACACAGGGTGTAAATTTGGAGTGTTTTGTGGGCTTCATAGTAAGACAAGTAAGGGGATAAATTAAGTCAGCATTTTCATGAAACTATTTATTATTATACAGCATTTATTTTCAAGAAATATGCATGATTTAGAACTATGTTTGGAAATACTGCACTGAATAGGGAAATTATTTAAGCATATAATTATATGGAAATATGATTTCAAAATAAATTATGAATTTATAAGGTTATGAATATTCGTGTGGCATGAGTATAATATTTCCATGAAATTTATGTTATATTGAAATATTATGATTTCAGTACAGAAAATATGTTTTAAAGATTATGTTAAATAATGTAAGAATGTATGTATATTACGATATGAATTATGCCAGCATTAATGCCATGATTTTACGATATGAAATATGCCGGCATTAATGCCGTGATTTTACGATATGAATTATGTCGGAGTTAAAGCAGTGATTTTATGATATGAATTATGCCGACGTTAATGTCATGATTATGTATGATACGTAACAAATCATGAAATATGTTTATGTCAGATTTTACTCTGAATTATAGAATAGTTATGTTTAAATATGAAATGTATTATATGTTATCAGAATCCGGATAGTTTAGTTCAGCTTTATGAAGTACGGTACTGTAGTTATATGTTTATGATTATAAATATGTTAGTATTACCACACATCTTATGTAGAGTGTGGGAGATGGCAGTCGATGTGGATTTATGGGAGTGTCGTAGTTCCCCTGGTAGACCGGCACAGGTGGAATAGGACCATCGTACTTACAGACTTATGTTTGACTTAGCATGGTCGGCCAGCCATTACTAGGTCCCGCATTCGGGTCGCATAACCCTGTCATGTTAGGGGTAAGACATGACGATAGCTAATTAACTATCTATCCTGGGTAATAAGTTACGTATGACATGATTATATAAGATGACTTCGCAGTACAAAATTTTAGTATAATATGCTATGTTATGATATACCATGTTTTATGCAATGTGATACAATTGCTATACTAGTTATGAATTATGTATTGTTTATATGTATATCACAAAAAATACTCATATTGCTACACATTGATATTAATTTGTCTTCCTTACTGAGAGATGTCTTACCCTAACATTACAAACATTTTAGGAAATCTAGGTAAGAAGGCAGATAGAGCCCCGCAGTAGTAGAAGTGGACTGAGCTATCCTATCTATAGGGTAAGTGGATGAGTTAGGATTAGATGGTTTTTTCGGTTGAGACCCTAGGAGTACTTTTCGGTCTTTTTGGTGGAGACTATATGTTTATGTATATGATAGATTTAGTAGAACTCTGGTATGGTTTCTAGTATTTATGGCAAGTATATAATCTTATGTTTCTGCTGCTTAGATATCAAAGTATTATGATAGATATATTCCTGGTTCTCATGGGTCCAGGTTGACCATGACTATGACAGTTTAACTAGATATTATGTATGTTATTATGTGAGAAAAAAAAAATGGTAAATTAGGCAGGTTGTTACAAGCAGTGTGCAAGAGCACATAGTGGAAATGAAATACTTGGCTAAAGAACTTAATTCTTTGAATATGACCATCTCAGAATCCTTTATGGTGCTACTCATTCTCAACTCTTGTCCTTCTCAATATGGTCCATTTTAAGATAAGTTACAACACACACGAAAATAAAAGGACCATTAATGAACTTATAGCATTGTGTGTTTAAGAGGAAGAGAGATTAAAAAGAGAATGATTGCAATTGGTTTATATACTATCTCGAGGGCATAAAAAGAAACCTATTAAGGTTGGAAGGGAAAAAAGGCGACTATTAGCTAAAGGAAAGGAATCGGCTGCATCAAGCAATGCGGATAATAGAAATGTGATATGTTACTTCTATATATATATATATATAAAGGTGGGGGGTCACTTCAAGAAGGATTGTCATAAAAGAAAAGAATGGTTTGAAAAGAAAGGCATGTATGAAATAAATTTAACCGACGTTCCTTCTGATACTCGGTGGTTAGATACTAGTGCCAAAATTCACATTTCTAATTCCATGCAGAGATTCCTTACAACCTGAAATCCAAATAATGGAGAAACAAGTAGTATAGGGAACAAGACCCTTTCCAAAATCATAGCCATTGGAACCTATTGTCTTTTTCTTGATTCTAAATATACGTTAGACTTGGCTTATACTTTCTATGTACCCACTTTTTCTTGTAATTTCATTTCCGTTTCTCATCTTAATGTTGAAGGTAATGTTTTTCATTTTGCAAGTCAAATTGTTGAAATAAAAAAAAAAAAAAAAAATGACGATTGTTGGTTCTAGTGTCTTATTTGATGGGTTATATAGTTTAAATCTTGACCTTTCATTTTCCCAAGCCGGGCTTACACTTTATGTGTATAATTACATTGGTACTAAATGCCCTTATAGTAATGAAGCCTCTTCTATGTTAAGCCATAAACAGTTGGACTACATTTCTGAAAAAAAAAATGACCTAAAAAAACTAGTAAAAACTAATGTATAACAAAATCTTAATTTCACAGATTTTTGGTAATTTTAAAGGAAAAAAAATTAAAATTACCAAGAAAAGTGCTGCAAGAAGTCAAGAATTACTTGAAATAACATACACAAATATTTGTGGACCGATAACTCTTTATATAAGTGGTGAAAACTTCATCACTTTTATTAATGATTTTTCACATTATAGGTATATATACCTACTAAAAGAAAAATATGAAGCTTTACAAAAGTTGGAAATCAACTAAATTGAAAAATTAAAGTACTGAGATCTAATAGAAATGGTATTCTGGGAAGTAGCAGTCATAATTTAGGTCCCTTCACTAGATTTCTACAAGAAAATGTATAATAGCACAATATATAATGTCAAGAACGCCCAAGAAAAATGGTGTGGCTGAAATGCGTAATTGTACTCTAATAGAAATGACAAGGTGCATGACTGTTCTACGTGAATTTTTGTTGGGTGAAGTTGTCAAAACCGCCATTTATGTTTTAAATAGGATTCCTAGTAAAGTTATACCTACCACTCCTTTTGAATTATGGATAGGAAGGAAACCAAGCTTAAAACATTTATATGTTTGGGGTTGTATGCTGAAGTAAGACTTTACAACCCACATGAAAGAAAATTAGATCCTAAGATACCCATAAGTTGTTTCTTTATTGGTTATTTATAAAGGTTTAAAGGATACAAATTTATTGTCCTAATCATTACACTAGAATAATGGAGGTGGATACAACTAAAGTCTTGGAAGATAAAATTGATAGTGGTAGTCATGATAAGATAATTGTGTATTAATTTCATATTCTCCTATGATTGATCAAACTGGTCAAACAAAAGGTTAGCATAATGAGAGTATAACATTACATGACACTACTACTATTGATACCATCAAAGATATAATCAATCAATGGAATTAGATAATTTAAGAAGAAGTACAAGATCGAGAAAAAAAAATTGCAATTCTGAATGACTATATTGTGTACTTATAAAAACAAGACACTTATACTAGAAATGACCCTATTATGTTTTCACAAGCCATAAGAGGCAACAAATTTAAAAACTGGATAGATGCAACCAAAGATGAAATGGCCTAAAGGTGAATTGCCTAATGGAGTTACTCATGTTCAATGCAAATGATTTTTTATAGTTAAATGCAACTCTAAAGGTGAAATCGACCAATATAAGGTTTAACTAGTTACAAAAGGATTCACTCAAAAGGAAGGAATTGATTACAACAAAACATTATCTCCTTTTTTAAAAAAAAAAAAAGATTCCCTTAAAATTCTTATTGCTTTAGTGGTGGCTCATTATGATTTGTAGCAACATCAAATGGATGTGAAAACAAATTTCTTAAATGGAAATCTAGAAGAAATTTGTATGGTACAACCCAAGGGTTTTGAAAAGCAAAGGAACAACTAATGTGTAGATTGAAGATGTTAGCCTTGAAGGCTACATGAACTTAATTGTATTATTTTGATGATAACAACCCATTAGTGGTTTTAAGTGAACTTATCTTTGCATGATAAGCTATAGTAAGTCAAACTCAAAATGCAAAGATTAAGTAAAATAGTAATAGGTTAGATATCATAAAAAATGGGGAGATTTTTAGCCCTCGGGGTTACATAATCATGATTTATATGTTTTGATCATATTAACATATATGTTGTTCCTAGTGTTTTCTATCCTTATAGATCATGTTTAGTACAGATTCAAGGATCGAATCCATGAAGTATTGGTCAAAAGGCAAAGATCGGACAGTTGACCTTTGAATAGGAAGATCAAATGGACACATAGTTGGAAGAACCCAAACACGACCAAAGGAAGCTTAAATGTAGTCTTATATGTATTTGGGGAGTGTTTGAAGTAGTTTATGTTGTAACTCTTGCGTTTTGTTTCTTGCATGATTTCTGAGTAAGAGTTGAGCACTTGTATGCATACTAGGACACATGAGTAAATAGGATTTCACCTCAAGTCACAAACTCAACTTTAATAGTTTTCAAAGTTAAAATCAAAGAGTTTGTCTAAAGAATCCTAAACTCAAAATATGTTTTCAAAGGGATAAGTTTTTAATATCTTAGTTTTAAGAACATTTTTATACTTAGGCTCAGCTTTTTTAAAACATGTTTTATGTCTTAAAAACTCAAGAAAGTCAAGTATATTTTTATAAAGGACATACTAAGCATATAAGATATCAAAACGAGCTTTCAAATGTATTTTCATAAATCAAGATATCTTATATTCAAGGGAAAACTCACTTGGACAAGTATTAAACTTTATTAGACTTAATATATTTCATATACTTTTGTCTAAGAATGTTTTAAGTCATTAAAAGACATTTTGATAAGGAAAAACAGAACAATTGTCAACTAACGTAGTGCAACCTTGAGTCCTAAATACCTTTTGGTATTTGGAGCATAACTTTTTCTAAAAAAGTCCAAAAAAGAAACTCTTAGTGTCCTTGGAAAAGGTAAGGGACAAAAAACGAGAAACTTTATTGTTGATGAACTTTTTCTGATCACGGCTTAGGTTGACGAATGGGGCCCACTAGTCGACAAGTCGCAAGCAGACTGTTTTGATTGCTAACAGAGTGTGACTAGTCGACGAGAACATGAGACTCGTCGATGAGTGGTCTCGTGCCCAATGCCATAATGGCTAGAAAACGGCTAGTTCTCAAGCAAATCACATAGGATTTGCTCCCAATGGCTAGTTAACATTCATATTGGCTCTTTGTCTATAAATACAAGCTATTAGGCTTGTTTAGACATGGTTTTGATTATTATTACAAGCTTATAGTGAAAAATATCCTTAAATACAAAACCTAGGCACTTTGCATCTTTGTTCAGTCATTCACAAGTGCTTAAGTTCTCTCTTGCTCAGTTCTTCTTGTTGAGTTCATCCTGAGAGAGTTGTGTGAGGTTTAGTTTGTATTTGTTATTAGCTCAAATTAAAGGAGCATCTCTTTGTAAATCATTTTCTTGGTTGTAAAGGTTCTTTGTTAACCACTTGGTGAAGGTTCTTGGTGAACCAAAGGCTCTTGGTGAGTACGGTAGGGATTTGTTCCCAAGTGTAGGGTTTGGTACCCAAGTTGTAAGGCTTGCTACACGAATGAAGGAGTATTCATAGTGGATTGTGGAATCTTTGGCTTGGTGTTAAGGCGTGGATATAGGCTTGGTGTCGAACCACATTAAATCTCTGGTGTTAAGCTTTCTCTCCCTTCACTCTTTATTTTATCTTGTGCATGATTTATTTTGTGTATACTGTGATATAATTTCTTACAATCTCGTCAAGTATTTTATTTTGTAGAAAAATACGAATTCCTCGAAAGGAGTCCATTCATCCCCCCTTTTAGACTATATACTCCCGGGTGGGATGATTAACAAGTGGTATCAGAGAGAGACACTTGTATTTTCGGAGTAAAATCTAGAGCATAAAGATCAAATAGAGTATTTGGTGAGCACCTCCTCCCTAGGACAATCCATGACAAGACCGCCAATGTCCAATGACTCAAACTACCCGGCTTGGAAAAATCGACGAATGATCATCTTCATCCAAGCACACAATTTCAAAATGTGGCGTGTCATCACAAAGGGAGATTCTGAGTTCAAAAATTCCAAAGGTGAACCAAAACAACTCGAGGAGTTGTCGAACACCGAAATAAGGTTAGTTGAGCTTAACTTCCAAACCAATAATTTTCTTTATTGTGATTTGAGTGACAATGAATACAATCATGTTTGTGGTTGTGATATCAGTAAAGAAATATGAGAAATACTTGATGTCACATATGAAGGTACTTCACAAGTTAAGAAGTCCAAAATTTACATGTTAGTCAATAAGTATGAAATGTTTAAAATGGGTGAAGGAGAATCCATCACATTTATGTTCACTCGGTTTATAAACATCATAAATGAATTAAAAGCACTCGGTAGAACTATTCTATGGGGGATAATGTTCAAAAAGTTCTACAATCTTTACTCGAGTCATGGCATGCTAAATCAACCACCATTGAGGAAACAAAGGATCTAACACAAGTCGCACTTAATGAGCTGATTAGGTCACTTATGACCTATAAAAGCTATAAGAGGGTTTAATGATTATAATAGAGTTATAAGATGACTAAACTTAGTGAAATTAATTCTTGATTACTACAAGTAATACATATCAATTATACATACAAGTTTGTTTTTCGTAAGTTTTTTTTTTATTTTCCGAGCGCCGATCTAAATGGCAAGAAATTCAAGCAGAACTCCGGTGGCGGTATTGTTGTATATATAGGAGGGACATCACAACCAGAGCAGATGGTGTTAGTTATAGTAGTATGTCAATTCGACCAATTCGAATTGGTCATAGGTGCAAATTAAATAAATTATATACGAAGATATATAAATATTTGCATCAATTACGGGTGACCGCAAGATACCCTTTGTGAGGGTTCAATAATACAGTCCTCTACGAGCCTGTTCCCATATTTGATGATTATAGTCTGCACATTGCGTTGGACGCACACTGCGTATGTTCGACTTATTTAACGGTTCAATTATATGTCGAAACCATCCCTCAAATGGGTGTAATCGCGGCTAAGCAGCCAAAAGCACCTGCTGAGCATTTGGATGAAGTCGAGGAAGACACCCAACAAACACGTCATCTCGATGTGAGTGCAGAGATTGGTGGTATGCCTAGTGTCGATTTTAACGAATATCCGGGATCATCGTTCGAGCCACCGGCGTACGAAGCACCTGTTCCTGACACGTATCCGCAGGGAGGTTGCTGTTATCAATTAATTAGTTTATCCAATTGATTAACAATTTCAATAATAATTATTTTCAATTAATATTTAAATATTTTCTACTCAATAAAATAATAGAAGATTTCCCTATTTAATTAAATATAATTAGTGTATATTATAGGTATGATGTTTTATTAATTTATTATAAAAAAAATTTTAACTAAATTACGAAATGTAATTTATTATATGTGAAAATTTAAATTAATAAATAATTCTTCCCTCCAATAATTCAAAAAAAAAATAATTAATTATTATTATAATAAATAAATAATAAAGGGAAAAACAATAAATTCTTGGTGCACAGAAAATCTCGCTACTCCAAGTAGCAAGATTTAAACAAATATCATTACTTGAAATAGTAAAATTTAAGCAAATCTCGCTACTCCAACTAGCGAGATTTGCATAAAGCCATTACACGTGAAAAATCTCGCTACTTGGAGTAGCGAAATTACATCAAAGTCATTTTGAGAAATATTTCCCAGAATGAGATATTATTTAATATATTTAAAAAAAAATTAAACCG
Source organism: Malania oleifera (assembly GCF_029873635.1). Taxonomy (NCBI): domain Eukaryota; kingdom Viridiplantae; phylum Streptophyta; class Magnoliopsida; order Santalales; family Ximeniaceae; genus Malania; species Malania oleifera. Next base: position 85,633,878 of record NC_080423.1, on the reverse strand, counting down.
GGAAAAAACTCTTTATGTAAGGCAATGACATTAATGGAAATATTGTTCCCTTAATGCGTGATGATGAAACCAAACCCCAGCAGAGAAGCATTTTAGGTATTGCTCGTTCGTTTCACCTGTCTTAATAAAGGTCTTACTCCCCCCACTTGTGGAAACGCTGATAGGAGTTGTGTTGATGGGCAATAATAATGCATAATGCTGCCTACAAGATTGTTAGGATTGTTGGGATGGCAATGATCAATACTAAATTGGGTGACGACATGGACAAAACATTAAAATGGGCAAGGCATGCCCTAGGATTGAAGATGGATTCACATCAACCTGATTACACGTAAGTTGAATTTCAAGTCATGATACAGAAGTGACCAACCCAACAGTATATCTTGTACTCGCATCATATGCGTTTTAGGACTGTAGAGTTCGAAAATCTCCCTCACCTTCGCATGCATCTGAGACTAGAGTTTGAAGGTTTGAGAAATTTTGGTCAGCAGTTATACATGTACCTCCATGGGATGCACAATAAAATTCTCTCCTGTCTTGCCCCTAAAGCTTGAAAGCCGGAGCATGTAATTCTTAATATTATGCAGACTGGCTGTCACTTTTGGGTAATCTACATTTGTTAAGGTTTGTTTGTCACACTTATCCCCCCTTTTTTCATAAGCCATGATGCAGCATCATACAGACTCATTCTGCAGAACTGACATGAAGCAAACATTTTGGCATGAAATAGGAAAAAGATTGAAAGTGGATAGAAAATGAATGAACGTTGTCTAAGATATCCACCAAGTAAAAACAAATTTAGCACAAATGAGAGAAAAGGGAGTAGCAAAGCCCAAGTGCCAACCTTTCAAAGTTTCACTGGCAAACAAATTGCACAAATAACATATCTATTTTGAGTGGTTTGATCAAGCTATGTAAACAGAAATGAACCAACAACCCTCCTCAAAGGCCCCATCATTTCATTAATGAAAATATCAACTTTAGATTTCACCGTCCCATAACTCCTCAAAGGTCTTGAATGGGCTGAGAGTTTCATGGACAAATGAAGTCCCTCTAATCAGCCTTGCCTGCAGAGTCAAAAAATCATTGCATTATCTTCATAGCACCATACCTATATGTGTGCATGTGTCCAAGAGAGAGAAAGTCTTGCAGTGGAAAAAATAATTACAAAAAAAAAAAAATAGAATAACAAAGAAACATGCAATGTGATGGGGGTCTGACATACTGTAAATGAAGGCCATTACTATTTAACCACAACTGAGGCATAAACCCTCGACGAAGATCAAAAACATGGGGCAATGCACCCATAATACTAATGAGGTTGGTAACAAACCAAAACTTACTTGTTCCACTTCAGAGAACTTCACAAACAAATCATCAGGTATAGACCAGTCAAAGACATCAAAATTTTCCTTGATCCGTGTTTCATTTGTACTTTTGGGTAGCACGCTATTGCCCATTTGCAGGCCCCATCGGAGAGCAACCTGTGCAGGAGACTTGCCCACTTTCTCAGCAACCATATTTAGAATTGGATGCTTGAGAACATCACCCTTAAGCCATGTTGTACCAGGAGAACTCAATGGTGAATACCCCTGAGAAAATTAAAAGAATTATAACAAATGATAAAGAACACAATTCTTACAAATAAGTAGCTGCCTCAAAATTCAAAATGAATTATATTTTTCCCAATTAACATATGAAGTTCTTATGAAAAAAGAAAAATGAACTGCTAGTTCCAGTTCCAGTAGAATAAGGAGCAAACTCATGATTTGAAAACACTCACAGATAGGTGGACCCCCTTGGATTTACAAAATGCTCGCAGCTTGGTCTGCTGCCATGAAGGATGGCATTCCACCTGATTAACAGCAGGAGGAACACGAGCAATTTCTATCAGATCCCCCAACTTCTTGCTAGAGAAATTGCTTACACCAATAGCTCGAGCTTTGCCAGAATCATAGAGTGCTTCCATTGCTTTCCATGTGCTAGGTATATCTGGTTGAGTAAGGTTTTCAGGCTTAAAACCAACAGAACCCTTTTTCATCCGGGTTGGCCAGTGAATCTGCAATAATTAAGTTGACTTATTTAGCCACAATTAAATAGCATGCACAATAATTTAAACAGAAAATATCAATCATTCAACTCTTCAGTACGTTCCATTCCCTGCAAGAGGAGAGTACCTAGACTCAAGATCCATATTATTTCCAGCTTTCATTCAAAAATCAACTTTGGTGTTAATAAGACTGATGCTTTTTCCTCAACTTCATCTTTTTCCTCACTCTCTCTCTCATATTATGCATAAACAGGCACTATCAGCGTTGCAAACCAGTCTTCATTTAGTTTCATCTGAAGCTAAAATCGAATGGATGCTTGGTTCACATTTCCTCAATCCACAACCAACCAATTGCAAATAAAACTCAACTAAACTGATCCATTTAAAGGTTGATCTCAATTGGCTCTAGTTCAATCCCAAGAAAAAAGGTTATGATTTTAAAAAAGAAAAAAGAAAAAATAATAATGAATTTTTGAACAAAATTTTGGACTCATTAAAACAATAAAGCAATCATCTACACACATGGAACAATATTATATATAAAAGGAAAATGCAATGACAAAGGTGCAACAAATTACATTGGCTGTTGAATAAAAATATTCCACAAAAGGAACATGCAACTCTCAAGTTGCAGCACACCAATTTGCACCCCTGAAGCACATGTACATCAAGAAGTGCTACCAACAATGTGGATCATTCAGACTTGGAACAGAACAAGGTCGCAGTACTTGCTCTAAAATGCAGCACATTAGGGGTATACTTATGTTGATAAACGGGTGACAAATGTGCAATGGCACTCATGTATTTATAAGAGGATAGTGTGGTGTTTCTATATCAAAAAGAGATTTGATGATCTAAAATAATAATGACTAAAATAAGACTATAATGTGACAACGCTCCACTTCTACTAATAAACAATGTTATTCAGAAATTGCTGAAATAAAACTTCATATTGCTAGATTTAGCGTTTTGAACAAAAAATGCACAATGTTCCAAAATATTTAGACCAATTTGAGGTTCGCTAGTATGACAGCATTTTTGTTAACTATAGTTTCAAGTGAACCCCAAAAGCATTTAATATACCAAATATTGTTGAAAATTTCACTTGTGAATTTGTCTCACATTGAAAAATTTGAGTAGATGATGGGTGCTTATACACATGGTTGGGCGCAAGACCTAAAAGGCTTAAAATTTTGGGTCAAGTTGGTATTCACTCATGTGTATCAAGCCCACCCATGGGTTCCTCTAGTCCTAACAAGTGGTATCAAAACCGACGGTTCGTAACTTTGGGTGAATGATATCGTAAAAAAGTGACGTGAAGCTAATTTTCCTAACATACTAACAGTTGGAAGACCAAGTGTGTGGTTAGGGCCAATAAGGATCATCTAGGCAGCGGATGGATCCGAATAAGGTCAAGACATGAGAGGTAGGATTAATTCGGATGCACGTGGAAGGCGATCTGACGCATGTTCCTCCCATAAGGGAGAAAGTTTCCGTTCATGGGGGAGCCGTTGAAACTCACAAGTGAGTGAGAGATTGTTGAGAATTCCACTTGTGAGTTTGTCCCACATTGAAAATTTTGATTGAATGATGGGTGCTTATAAAACTCAATAGGCTTAACCTTTTGGATCAAGTTGGTGTTCACCCGTGTGTATTAAGCCCACCCATGAACTCCTCCGGTTCTAACAATATTTTCATGAAAGCACGCATAGCCTAGTTTTCCAATAGCTATAAATTAAAAATAAGGCTTCATGTGGCGATAGCAATACATACAAGGTACAAATCAACATAGTCAAACTGCAAGTCGTTCAAAGTTCTGCCCAAAGCTTTTGGTACATCTTCTGGGGCATGATCAGTGCACCTGCAAATCAAGTCAGTATTAGATGGATGAGAGGTGGGGGACAAAGGCAAATTAGATACAACAACAAAGCCCTAAAAGTCAGGTCTGCTATTTTTATTTTTTAAATTATTTCGTAGACAGCTTGCTATCTTATTTGTTGACAGTCAAAATAGAAATGGAAACAGACCAGAGTTTTGAGGTAATCCACAAATCCTCACGCTTCACTACGCCATCTTCAATGAGCTTCTTCAAAACCAAACCAATCTACAAGGGGAAAAAGTACTATGGCTTAGGATAAAAAGATTCTGAGAATTAGATCATTACAGGGCCAGCTTAAGTGCTTAAGTTTTTTTCTTTTTTTTTTTCAAGACACTATTAATTATATAACTACCTCCTTCTCATTGCCATAAATTTGAGCACAATCAATATGGCGGTATCCAGCCTGCGGAAAAGCAGAAAAATCAAGTTGATGCTAGCCATTAGAGAATACATAGCTGACTCCAGATACAGATCGCTAATCTATAAAATGTATGAAATGATTCGCACACTTATCAGATGTAGGTCATTCGACAAAGACTTTTAATTCCGCGATGTTTTAATTCATAATTATAACATATTCTTCCAGAAGATTCTCGTGACTAAAATACTCAAAATAACTCAAGCAATTTTTTAAATAGTTATTGCCATAATAGCTCATCCAAGACAATTTTCAGCTGCAAAAAAATCATCACGAAGCTAGCCGATGAAATCACACGGTAAAACAAATCAAATACCACAAACAAAATCAAATTGCTCAATTTTTAGATAACAGATTGCTCCGTTGTATTGCAATTAATTCAAGAAAATCTAAAACTAATGGATCTATTTCTTCCCTTGAATTTATACTTCCTACTTTCCCTTCTTTCTACATCTACACGAGTATTTAAGCATCAAACAGACAAACACAACGCGAAGCACCACGGAACCACTTCACAGTCATGTATTGTCAAAGAAAATGCTCTTAATAAACTAAAATGTGACCACAAAAAAAAAAAAAATGAACCTTAATGGCGCACGCGACGGCCTCGCCTACGACACCAGGATCAGACTGCCATGTGCCCAAGCCCACCGACGGGATCTTAGCTCCGGTGTTCAATTCGAAGAAACGAATTTCGTTCGCCATTTCAGAGAGAGAGAGAGAGAGAGAGACTTGACACTCGAGCGAGTTGAAGGAAAAGGAACGAAAAGGAGAGGATGTAATGGTCTTCAAACGCGGAAATGGGGAATCTATTGTCTCATGGGTCGTTGGAAGGTATGTGCAGCTGTACGAATAATCCTGAAAGGGAAGATCTCGACCCTCCATATCTAGTTGACTGGCTCAGTTGATGGAGCGTTGGTTCCGTTGACGTAAGACGCGACAAACTTCAGTGAAATGACGGTGATTGGTTTAGGACACATTTACACCACGGATACAGGAGATTGTTCTTTGGACCGATGCTCATTCCCTTCCCAACGTGCAGCAATATGTCAACATCTTAAAAGATATTTAAGTAAAATTACAAATAAGTTAGGAATTGTTTGGTGTTTGATTTGATAATAATATGCTCGATATCAATAAAGTAAATATGTGCTCAAATTTCAAATCAGTTAACTAAAGGGTAGGGGTGAGCATAATTTGGTGAAAACCGAATTAACCAGATTAATCGGCCGAAATTGGCCGGTTCGGTTCGGGTAAAAAATTCGGTTCGGTCGGTTCGGTTAAAAGTCTATAAATTTTCGGTTAATCGGTTTCGGTTCGATTAACGGTTAAAAAAATATCTGTTAACCAATTAACCGAATTACTAATACTTTATATTTTTAATATAATTTATAATAGGGCAGTTGGGGCCGTCGGCGTCAGGCTCGGGCAACTCGGTTTCTCAATTCTCTGCACTCTGCTGAGTGCCGATCTGCCCCGCACGGCGCACAGCCACAGGCCGGAACTCTCAGGCCTCTCCATCGGAGTCATCGACTCATCGGATCACCTCTTGGAGAGTCAGAGTCAACAAATCCCCTCTGGCCTCTTCGTCGTCTTCGGCAGCTCGGCGACTCGGCTCTCCAGAGTCCTCAGCGTCTCAGACTCTTAGCCACCGGCCCACCAGCTCACCGTGCAAACCCAGACGGCCGGACCCCAGTAACTCAGTAAGTCTTCCTCTTCTCCTCCTCCTCGAGTCCTCGGTTCCTCTTCTTCTTCTTCTTCTTCTTCTTCTTCTTCTTCTTCCAATTTTGTATAATAATCAATTTTAAATAAAATCTGTTAAAATCGGTTTAAATGGTTAACCGAATTACCCGTCGGGTAATTCGGTCGGGTCCGGTTCAGTTTCTGTGACCAATTTGGTCAGTTCGGTTAATGCTTTTATTTAACCGAATTTTTCGGTTAATTCGGTTAATTACCCGAATTTGGCCGAACCGACCGTTTGCTCACCCCTACCAAAGGGGCCAAGTTAGAACTAAATTATATTTACTTTGTTAGGCTCACATGTTATTAAGTTTAGTGACTCATGAACTAACTTGATATTAAGTTTATTAAATATTTGATTTCCAAATTTTGAAATATATTATTTCTCAAATTATATTTTTTAAGTATCAATTATTTTTAATTCATTAATTGGCTTAATTTATTAATAATTTGAAATAAGTTTCAATCAGATTGAATTTAAACTTGAGCTTGACTCTTTACTAGTTTATTAATATGAAACAAGCTTTAAGTTGAGTCAAATTTGAGTAATATCTATGTTAAATAAGTTAAACTTGAACAACACACTTTCACCTCGATTTGAACTCTTGTCGAGCTCGAACGCTCTCTCAAGCAAGTGAGCTAGTAAAAGCTCAATCCAGCTTTACTTGTTTGCAATCCTATATTCAAGCTGTTAAAATTTAGAATCTGCATTAAGGGTCTCGAGTTTGAATTCTAAAAGAGATGGGAGGGGATATGAGTTAAAAAATGGATCACTTTGTCTAGGTACATTTTAGGTTTCCAATTGACAAAAAAAAGGAAAAAAAAAAAAAAAAGGGTGATGAGTTGGTTGCATCTCAAAATGTTTTGATAATAGACAATATTTTAATTACATGTGTGCCTCCAAGGACCTACAAAAGTAACTCCTAAATAATTATTCCATTCTACAATGAATTGTCATTGCAAGTTGTAAAACTCACTGTATATCGACGAAGCACATCCCTTCAAAAGAGCTAGCTACAAAAGATTAGGATCCTATTTGGTATCAGTGTTGTTTTCTATTTTCTTTTTTTATTTTTTCAAAGTCAATAAACAAATTAAAAAAATATATTTGTTTATGTTGTTAATTTTCTATTTTTGTTACCAGTTTTCAATTGTTTACCAAAAAGTTGAAAACCAAATTTTTTGATTTTCAGTTGTTTTGAAAACCTATTACCAAAAATTTAATATCCAAAAAAATAGTTTTTTTTAATTAAATTATTCATTTTATACACATTTAAATTAAAATTAAAATTAAATGATCATATGAATTTTAAATATAATCAAGAGAAAAATATACATAAATTTCAAAAAAAAAATTATAAAGCAAATTACAAAATACTTTTACTATATTTTCAATTGTCATGTCCAATAAAACTTTTATTGTTAAGTGAATTTTGGAAGAATAACAATTAAGTAAAATAATTATAATAATTTTTATTTTCATGATAGTAATTTTTTAGTTACAAAGAACCCCTATAAATTAATGAAACATTTAAAATCTAGGGGGATTAACATCATATCTATGGCTTATAAATGATTAACAATTTTTTAAAGTTTTCTCTTTACAAGTGCAAGGAAGATTTGATATTTTGTTAGTTATTTTTATTATATGAGTGTCATAAGGAAACCTATTCAGAACATGTCTTACGCTTACTTATTTTCTTTTCTTTTTTTTAGCGTCATAAGATTACTCATCTATCAAAAAAAATAAAAGTAATAATATTATTTATTAGCTTATATTACAAAAATTTAATACCTTCTTTTTTAAAAAAAAAAACTACTAAAAAATCGTTAATCCTAGACAAGATTATATATCAACAAGAATTAGATTATTTGTAAAAAAAAAAATATTGAAGATTGCAGTTATATAGAAAACTAGATGAAATTAATGTCAACAAATATTAAATTAGCACGAAAATGAAATAAATGACCACAACCAATAACTAATAATTGCAAATTCTAATAATTTTTATATTAATTCGTAAAATATATTAGATCTATATTAAAATGCATAAATCATTTAAAAATATAACCTAATATCAAAAAATCAATTTAAAGTCTTCATATTTTATATTCCCTTTAAGTCAAAATTGTAAGATGTTTGTGTATTTCTTATATAAAAAAAAATGTGCTTACAACACTTAGCATTTAAAATAAATATTTGAACAAAATAAGTGTTATTTGACATGCTCAAAGTGTTATGGATCGTACAGTACTTTTTTTTTCCCTTAATTATAAGTGGATTTCTTTAAGTGCTAGAAAATGACATACATAATTTTTTATAAGTGCCAAACTTAGTGAACTTGCAATTAGTCTATACTATTCAATTTGGCAGACCCTAAGTAAATAATGAATTATTATTTGATTTAAATAAATTGAAAATTATATTAGAAAATTTAATAAATAAACATATTTATTAATTAATTCTTAAGAATTAAAATTTTTAATATAATTCTTATATGTTTTTTAATTTAGTTATTTTATTTATATATATTAAAACATATAAATTAACTAATAAAATATTTATCTATAAATTTTATTTATCTAATGTATAAATTTATTTTAATAAATTAAAAATATATATTCTTTAAAGTTTTAATTTATTATTTTAATAAATTTAAAACATGATTTCATATATTGTTATAACCAAAAATATATTCTAATAAATTTTATATATCAATATATTTATTAAATTGTAAGAATTATATTTTATATTTTAACAATTTTAATATTATTCACATATTTTTAATCAAATTAAATTGTACTTCGCTTGTAATCTCTTAAAACTTAATTTGTTAATTTCTATCTATGTATGGGTCTACTATAATTTATTAAATGATGAAATACATGTAATTGTTTAAAAATTCACTAGTTATTTGTAAATAGTAGTTAGATAATAATTATTTTTGTAAGTACTTATTTTTCGCCCATTTATCTACTTTTTGCTCGGGATTGTATTAAGACGATTATAGTCTAGATATTAAGGTTGGAAAGTTATTAATGTGACTATGGTCTAGGTATTAAGGTTGAAAAGTTTTGCTAGGGGTGCTTGTAACCATAGCTTGCTAATGAATTGAAGACCTTCTAAACCTCATTTTAATTTTTCTTGGATAATTATGATTAAATGATTGGAAAAAAGATGATGTTTTCTTAGTGCACCTTTCTTTGTTATTTACTTGTTTCACTTAATTGAAATAAAAGTTGTGTGAGTTTATTTTTATATACTTTTTAAAATATTAACTTTTCCTTTTCATTTGGATTATTTTTTCCTACATTTTCATCTTACGGAATGAAAAAAAAATGTCTCAATTTGATGGGCTAGTCTTAACTTTTTTTTTTTACCAAACATTTCATCGATAAAAATGATGATTGGCCTACACAACAAATTATAATGGTTTTTAGTAGATTGCAAAGAAAAAGAAAATAGTCTTAAGCAACGTAAAGCCACTCTTATTTAGACAAGTCGGTCATAGTTTTTAAGCAAAATATAAAAAGATGGTTATAAGAAAAAACTCACAAATTCATGTGTAAGAAAAAGAGTATTATGAGACCATAACTCATGTCGTTGACGTGGTAGTTACAAATTGTCCAAAAGTGTCTCCAAATCACACCACCTTTTGCACAAAAACTACATACATATTATGTGTATTATCATTAGGAATAAACAATCCAAACTATGATCATTGTTTTATACTCATCTCAAACTTCAAATTGATCCAAACTATGTTCGTTGTTTTATACTCATCTCAAACTTCAAATTATATCATCGTCAATTCCAAACATTCAAAATAATTTTTTCATAGTACTGTGTAACTACATTGGCCCAATAATAACAAAACTATGGCTAAGTTTCATTTTTGTCACCAAACTAATGACTAAGTTTTATGCTCATACTATCACGCCCCGAACCCAACAGGATCTAAGATGTTACTTTCTATAAATATTTAACAACGGAAGTAAATAAACTTCAATATTATTTTTATTACCAGAGTAATAATTGATTTTATTATAACAATATCTTCAATATCAAAACTATCATTCTTAAATTTTTTTTTTTAAAAAAAAACATTAAAACATAACCATTTAATATTACATCAATATTTATTCTAATCAATTCTTTCTAATCCCTGCTCTTGCACTTGTAATGCCTGATTTCTGATATGTTTTCCAAAATCATCTATAATGTAAAATAATATTTGGGGTGAGATGACACTCAGTAAGTAAGAAAGATTATTATTAGTGTGTGGTCAAGATGAACTTTCACATTATTATAATTTCAAAAAAAAAATTGAATACTGTAACTTCAAAATTGCATTTAAATTAAAAGTAAATTTTTTTTTAAAAAATACTGCATAAAATTTTTATTATCAATTATAACAGTAAAATTTTATAACCATATATTGTAAGTGTTAAATTGAACTTGTAAACTATGAACTATAACTATAATATTTAAATATATATATACTTATACTATAGAAATTTCTCTTAGGTCTGTTAACTGTAAGTCATGTTTAACCTCATGATAAGGTTGTGCGGTCCAAAAACTGAACGTAACTGACTGATCGATCAAATTAAATCAATCTATAAACTGTAAGTGAGATTTTCTTTATTAAGTCTTGGTTTGGAATCAAGTGTGCACTCAGGAGAAATCTACTGCTCTATAAAACCACTCTATAAATAGTGTGGATGCACTCTGATCCTTTTAAAATTTAAGTTACAGTACTGAACATCTGTAATTCTGTTATCTTTGAGTCATAAGGGGTTTTAAAAAACATACTACTATATAACTTATCAAATTTTATATTTAATTTATGCAATAAAATGAATAATATCATAAAAACATAAAATTTATGCAATAAAATGGACAGTATTATAAAAATTTTACATTTAATTTATGCAATAAAATGACATCATAACGATTTTACCATTTCAAATCATCCCATAAAACATGCAATATAACTTAATAAAAATAAACTCATGTCACACGATTTTCGTGTTAAAAGTATTTATTTTTAATAAAATATAATAATAATGTAAATTACTCGAGAGAATTAAATATTTCTTAAAATAAATTAATATAATTAAATTTACTTACAAATAAATACAGGTATATTTTATGAAAAATAACTAACATAATCAGACTTACTTACCCTTACTTAACCTTGTGAAATGGCCATAACGAATATCTTTAAAAATGAGATTGGAAAAAGTAGAATTTTAAATATAACAAAAATTCTCCCTCCACCACTAATTCTTTCACTCACTAGTCTTTCTCTTCATTTGGAAAATTTTATGAAAAATGAAAGTTGAGAGCTTCCTATTTATAAGAAATTTTTAGGGAGGAAAATTAAATTTTCAAGAGTGTGGGAAGAGGGGTGAAATTTTAATTTTAATTTTTTAAAATAATGGATGGGGTATGTGGAGAAATGAGATGTGGGAAGACATTATTGCAATTGGGTTGCTGACACTCTCCCCTTTTATTTATTAATTATTTTTAATTAATTAATTAATTAATTATTATTATTATTCTTTTGAAAGTTATCTATGCTTTCTTATATATATATTATCATTTATTTATGCAATGCATGCCAATAAAAATATTTCATTTATATGTATTTATATATATGCGTACTAACTTTTTCTACTCTATTTATTCTATGAAATTTCATTTTGACCAGGCCAACCTCCAGGGAATAATTGAGTCATAATGGTCTCTAAGCACTCGCTTAGATAAGGTCTTTTTTAGACATCAAATATGGAATCAAAGATCTTAATAGAGAAACACCCCTATATTGACCATCTTTACTATTATAGTAAGGTAGTCCGTGAAAAAAAATAATCAGTTAATGTCTACATATATTATATTACTATGTTTTAAATTTTTGAGTTCATCATATCTTCTCATTCTTATAAAAATTTTGTCCTTTTAATTTGCTAAATAAAATATTTAATTAGAATGAGTATCTTGAATAATGTTGCGCTCTTAATTCATCCTTCTATCGTTGAAAAGGTGCCGGTATTTATGACTTATTTTTGCTTCCAGTTCCCATGATATTTCTTCAATGGCATGGTTGCGGTAGAGCACTTTCACCAATGGAATCTTCTTTCTACGTAATTATTGCTCCTTCCTCTTTAAAATCTGGATTGACATTTCTTTATATGATAGAGTATCATTAACTTCCAACGATTCATAACTTATCACATGAGAAGGGTCTAAAATGTACTTCTTCAACATTGAAATATGGAATATATCGTGAATTCTTGACAGTGTAGGAGGTAGGGCTTTTCTATAAGCGATTGGACTAATCTTCTCTAATATCTCAAATGGTCCAATATACCTAGGGCTTAGTTTATCTTTCTTCCCAAATCTCGTGATTTTTTTCTTTGGAGCAACTTTTAAAAATATATTATCCCCCACTTCAAACTCCAATTCACGCCGACGAGTGTCAGCATAACTCATTTGCCGACTTTAAGTGATTTTTATTTTGTCCTAAATAAGCTTAATTTTCTCAGATGTCCTTTGTATAATCTTAAAACCTAAAAGTCGTCGTTCACCAACCTCATCTCAATATAATGGGGATCGACACTTTCAACCATATAACGTTTTATACGGTGTCATCTTTATGCTGGATTGATAGCTATTGTTATAGGCGAACTCAACCAACAGCAGATACTGAATCCAACTTCCTTTGAAATCCAACACACATGCTCTCAGCATATTTTCTAATATCTAAATGATTCTCTCTGATTGTCCATCAGTTTGAGGATGAAATGTCATGCTGAAGGTAAGTCGAGATCCCAAGACTCTTTGCAAACTTCTCTAGAATTACAATGTGAATCATGGATCTCGATCCGATACGATAGACACTGGCACGCAATGTAGTCTAATTATCTCATGAACATACAATTCTGCAAGCTTATTCATAAAGTAGTTAACTTTGATTGGAATAAAGTGAGTAGTTTTTGTTAGACGATCAACCACTACCCAGATGGCGTTTTGCCCATGGAGTGCTGGTGATAGCCCGATTACAAAATCTATGGAGATGTGCTCCCATTTTTACTCAGGAATGTGGAGTGGTTGAAGTGACCCTACTGACCTCTGATGTTTAGCCTTCACTTGCTCACAAGTAAGGCACCATTCCACGAATTGTGCAATCTTCTTTTTTATGTTATTCCACCAAAAAGACTCTCTCAAGTCCCGATACATCTTCTTGCTTCCCGAATGCACAGTATAAAGAGATCGATGAGCCTCCTCCAAGATTGTTCTTTTGATATCTTTGTCATTGGACACGCACAATTTGGTTTGAAACCTCAGAACCTCATCATCTGAAAGGTTAAAATTTGCCTTTAGTCCATTCCGTACTCTATCCATAATCTTTACCAACTCTACATCTTTCATTTGTGTAGCTTTAATTTTCTCCATCATGGTTGGTTGGATTACCAAGCTTGCAATAATGGCCTGGTGCTTTTCCTCCACTATTTCAACACTCAAACTTTCAAGATCCATTATGATTTGATGCGGAGTCACGATTGCCGAAATTGAAGTTTTCTATGACTTTCGACTCAAGGCATCTGCTACCACGTTGACTTTTCCAGAATGGTAGTTGATGGTGCAATCATAGTCTTTAATTAGCTCTAACCATCTTCTTTGTCTCATGTTTAATTCTTTTTGCATGAAGAAATACTTAAGACTTTTATGATTTGTGTAAATCTCACACTTTTCACCATATTGATAATGTCTCTAGATCTTTAGTGTGAACACTACAGCTGCTAGTTCCAAATTGTGCGTAGGATAATTCTCCTTGTACTCCTTGAGTTGTCGAGAAGCATATGCAGTGACTTTTCCATGTTGCATTAGTACGCACGCCCTTTTTGAGATGTATCACTGTAGATTACAAAACCACCTTCTCTCGAAGGAATGGTCAGCATCAGAGCGGTAATGAGTTGTTGCTTTAATTCCTAAAAGTTTCACTCACAATCCTCGGTCCACTCAAACTTAACATTTTTTCTTGTCAACATTGTTAGTGGGTGTGATATTTTGGAGAATCCTTTCACAAATCAGCGATATATCCAGCAAGACCTAGGAACTCCTGATCTCATGAATATTGTTCGGCCTTGCCCAATTTGCTATAGCTTCTATTTTACTTAGATCTCCAGAGATGCCATCCTTGGATACCATGTGTCCCAAAAATGCAACTTTCTCTAACCAAAACTCACATTTCTTAAGTTTGGGATAGAGTTTCTTTTCTCTTAGGACTTGGAGTACTAGCCTAAAATGATTTTCACATTCTTATGTGCTCCTTGAGTGGATCAAGATATCATTAATAAAGACTACAACAAATAGATCTAGATATTCATGGAAAACCCTATTCATAAGGTCCATGAATGCAGAGGGGGCATTGGTCAACCCAAATGGCATGACCAAAAATTCATAATGACCATTTCTAGTTCTAAATGCGGTCTTTGGAACATCTTCCGTTTTTATTTTTAGTTAATGGTATACCGATTGAAGATCGATTTTTTAAAATACTTGTGTTCCTTGGAGTTGATCAAACAAGTCATCTATGTGTGGTAGTGGGTCTTTGTTCTTAATTGTCACCTTGTTTATCTCCTGATAGCCTATGCACATCCTCATTGTCCCATCCTTATTTTTTATGAATAGGACTAGTGCTTCCCATGGTGACACACTAGATCTAATGAATTCTTTGTCTAGCAACTCTTGTAACTGCTCCTTCAATTCTTTTAACTCTAATGGTGCCATTCTGTATAGAGCTTCGGATATCGGTGTTGTTCCTGGTAATAGGTCGATAGCAAACTTGATTTCGCAATCAGGGGGTAACCCAGGTAAATCCTCAGGGAATAAATCTGAGAATTCCCTTACTATTGGGATATTCTAAAGCTTTAATTATTCCCTTGGTGCTTCCACCACGTATGCTAGATACCCCCTGACATCCATCCAAGAGTAATCTCTTTGCCTGGATGGTTGACAATATCTACGGTGAAGGGCGTACATGAGTTCCATCAAACTTGTATTCTTGTTCTCCAGGATGTTTGAACACCACCTCCTTATTATAGCAATCTATACTAGCATAGCTAGAAGTTAGCTAGTCCATCATAAGAATTACATCAAACTTGTGCATATTGAACACTACCAAGTTAGCAAGTAGTATTCTTTCCTCAACACAAATTGGGTAACATTTAAGTATTTTTCTATATATTATCGAGATTCCCATTGGTGTAACCACAGATAACTCAGTTTCTAATGGTCGAGTCCCAACCCCACACATTTTAACATAAGTTATAGATATAAAGGAATGTGACTCCAAAATCAAACAATACTATTGCTTTCTTAGAGATCATGGGAATAATACATGTCACCACATCATTACAATTTTCAACATCTCCTAGAGTGAGGGCATAGACACACGTCGGAGTAGTGTTATGTTGATTGTTGCTCCTAGGTGCCTGGTTGCTTCCCCCATGTTGATTAGGATTGAAGGAGTTGTTCTGCGGGCATTCTCGTGCCAAGTTATCAGCTTTATCATATTGATAACAAACTCTTAATCCAGCCCAACACTCACCCCAATGCATTTTGTTGCATTTTGGACAAAGGGTGCCTTATGCTTTGCTCAAATTTCTCGTTAATTGTCTTTACCCCAAATTATTATTAGTATTATTATTATTCTTCTTCTTCTTCTTCCTCTTCTTCTAAGGCCCTTGATTTCTACCAAAGTGAAACCCTTAAAGCATGTGCCTCTTTCTATAGTCGAACATGTCCACAATCCTTTTTAGACTTTTCTTCACCATTGTTGCTTTGTCCACTAATTCGGAAAATTCTTTGACTTGGAGTGCGATCATCTGTTCATAAATCCTTGGGTTCAAGTGTAATGCCCCGAACCTGAAAGTGGGTTCTAGAGTGTTATTCTTAATAAATCTCTTATACCAATTGTAACAACCCATAAAATTTCATTTAATTTCTCTGATATCACTTGTAATAACCTGACTATTTCATATTATAATACTTACTGATACAGACAGCGAAAGACCTCAATTGCAAAATTACCAGAGTACTAAACTATCACCTTATAAAAACAATATTCCCATATGGCACAATTAACATCCTTAAAATTCTAAACTCATTACAACACAATTAAATTGACAACACCTCTAAATAAAACCTTCTGTCTCACCTACGCTTCCACTACGCACTCTGATTTCTATTATACTCCTTATAACATTTGAAAAATATTAGATCATGATGGGGTGAGACACTTCACAGTAAGACGGAATAAATTATTATAAATGTGTGGCAGATAAGTTTTTAGTGTATCCTAAGCACATCCATTAAATAATTAACTTATCTGACAAATCATGTAAAACTATACTCACACCTTTATATTTTCAACTCATATTTCCTTCTTAAATCATGCTTTAGTTTGCTAAATTTCTCTGTTTACATAAATCTACATATATGTGTTTTTCTATATTGAGCATAAGCATTTGCAATTTGTAACTCATTCCTATATAATCAAGAGTAAAAATTTTCCCGGCTCAACAGAGCACCATAAACATATTCAGTATCGCGACTCAATAGAGCACCATTAACATAATCAGAATGGCAGCTCAACAAAGCACCATAAACATAATCAATATCATAGCTCAACAGAGCACCATAAACATAATCAGTATCGCAGCTCAGCAAAGCACCTTAAACATAATCAAGATCGCGACTTAACAGAGTACCATAAATAATAATTAGTATCGCAGCTCAATAGAGCACCATAAACAGAATCAGAATCGCAGCTCAACAGAACACCATAAACATAATCAATATCGCGGCTTAACAGAGCACCACAAACATAATCAAGATCACGGCTCAATAGAGCACCATAAACATAATCAGTATCGTGGCTCAACAGAGCACCATAAACATAATCAAGATCACGGCTCAATAGAGCACCATAAACATAATCAGTATCGCTGCTCAATAGAGCACCATAAACATAATCAAGATCGCAGCTCAATAGAGCACCATAAACATAATCAGTCTCGCAACTCAACTAAGCACCATAAACATAATCAGTATCGCGGCTCAACAGAGCACCATAAACATAATCAGTATCGCCGCTCAGAGCACCATAAACATAATAAGTATCGTGGCTCAATAGAGCACCATAAACATAATCAAGATCACGGCTCAATAGAGCACCATGTTCATGTTCAAAATTCCGTATACAACCTATCATATCATATCTTGACATGAAGCCATCATATCCTAACTCAACATATAGTCGTCATACCCTAACTTGGCATATAGCCGTCATATCCTAACTCCCCAATACTCTCTACATTCCTTGAGATCAGTACAAACCATAAATTTCCCTATATAATAACATAAAAATTCAACATGTTTATTTGTGCAGTAAAAACATTCATTATCATGCCACACGATTTGAACATTAATCCATAATATGGTAAGTTGCCTGGGAAAAATATATTTTTGCTGAAAACTATGTCTGTTCATTTCCATCATTGTATCTAACTCAACATATGTATATTTTGGGTGATAGGGACGATTAACTTACTCACTTTGGTTTTTCCCAAATACCCATATATATAATAACCCAAACCCGTCATGATCATATGTCTGATTATTTAGAAAATTATATATAACATTTCTCTAAACACGTGCTTCGTTCCATAAACATAATCAAGATCACAGCTTAATAGAGCACCATAAACATAATTAGTATCGCGGCTCAACAGAGCACCATAAACATAATCAAGATCGCGGCTCAACAAAGCACCATGTTCATGTTCACATTTCCGTATACAACCTGTCATATCATATCTTGACATGAAGCCATCATATCCTAACTCGACATATAGTCATCATACCCTAACTCGACATATAGTCGTCATATCCTAACTCCCCAATACTCTTTACATTCCCTGAGATCACACAAACCACAAATTTCCCTATATAATAACATAAAAATTCAACATGTTTATTTGTACAGTAAAAATATTCATTCTCATGCCACACGATTTGAACGTTAATCCATAGTATGGTAAGTTGACTGGGAAAAATATATTTTTGCTGAAAACTATGTCTGTTCATTTCCATTATTATGTTTAACTCAACATATGTATATTTTGGGTAATGGAGACAATTAACTTATTCACTTTGGTTTTTCCCAAATACCCATATATATATATATATACAAACTCATCATGATCATATGTTTGATTATTCAGAAAATTATATATAACATTTCTGTAAACACATGCTCCGTTTTAATCGATTAATCCTTAAAATAGCTGACATAATTTATTCCCCTTACCTAATTCCTAAAGAAATACCTGTAGAGATCCTAAAGCAGTGCCTGCGGCGTTCGCACAAATCCCTATATTCGTATATTTTAACTTAATCAGCTAAATCTCGGAATAATTACTATCTTAACATCCCTACGCTCATACACTCCCGTTAACCGATTAAATTCTAAAAAAAAAAACGCGGGTTTGATCCACTTCCTATATTTAAATTTAATTTCTAACATATTTAAAAACACCAATATGATCAAATCCTTGTAGTTTAATCTAATTCTAAAATATCACCAAAAATCTAGTTTAATCAAATCCCTGCAGTTTAACTTAATTCCAAAATATTTCCAAAAATCTAACTTAATCAAATCTCTGCAGTTTACCTTAATTCCAAAATATTTCCAGAAATCTAATTTAATCAAATACTACAATTTAATAAATAAACTATAATTTTAATACCCATAAAATTACTTAGAAATTCATATACAATATTCTAGTAATTATATACCATGATTTAACTGGGTGAATTTCTAAAATAACTAACATAATTTATTCTCCTTACCTTATCCTAGAAGTGGTGCCTACGATGCCCAACCCATGAATCCACTCCTGTTAACTTGCTAAGAATCGAAGCCGGGACCTCGTGGTGGTGTCTGATCATCGATTCGGCTGATGATTGAGAAGAAATCAAAGAGAGAGAGAGAGTTGCTCATGACTGGGGGGGTCCAACTCTCACGAATTGAAATTCCTTTTGGGATGCTTCCCAGTGAAGCATCCTTAATGTTCTGTTTTTTATGTTTATATATTTTATAAAATTATTATATGCATATATATATATATATATATACATATATATATATATATTCTTCATATTATTTATTTGATTAATTCAATTTAATATTAATTAATTAATTAATCAATTAATAGTTTTTTTAAATATTTCCATACATATTATTTTTTGAGGCGTTACATCAAGCCTTCTTCAAACTTTCGAGCTTTCTTCGATTCATCAGGAATCAAATATGATGCAAAATGGGATAACTCAAGGAATTTCGCCGCATATTGTTGGACGACCATGTTTCCTTGTGTTAAATCTACAAACTCTTTGGCTTGAGCATCTCTGGTGGATGTGGGGAAATATCATTCAAAAAAATTTTCCTTAAAGCATCCCCACGTAAGGATTGTTGGACCTGGTTCTTACTCTAGGAGTAGCTTCCTCGAGTTCCAACAGCATTTGGCTTCACCGGTCATTTTAAAGGCAGAATATAACACCTTTTGTTCGTCCGTGTCATGAAGGACTTGTAGTAATTCTTTCATTTCTCAAATCCGATTTTTTGTAACAATTGGATCAACTTTTCTCTCAAAGTTTGAGGGTTCATGCTATTGAACTGTTCAACAATACAACCATCATGAGTTGGTGGATAATTCTGTCCCCTGGAGTTCCGCAGAATCTCTGTCATGGCTTGTTGTGCCACTTCACGCAACACCGTAGTAACATTGATGTCTTCTTCATTACAAGTCTCTATATTATTCTCGTTTCCTTCAACGTTTACATTGTTGTCCATAAGGTCCATTCTGAGGGAAATGACCAAAGTTAAGTTAAAACCATAATCTTATCTTAAAGTTTAATCAAAATATTATGCAAAGGAAAAATATCCTAGTCTATCTGATCCTACCCACATCATGGTTTATGACTATTTCTAATCCTCGCCTATGCACTTGCTACACCTGATTTCTGGTACGTTCTCTAAAATTATTTGTAATGTAAAATAATATTTGGAGTGAGATGACACTCAGTAAGTAAGAAAGATTATTATCAGTGTGTGACCAAGATGAACTTTCACAGTATTATAATTTTTTTAAAAAAAATAACATATAATACTATAACTTCAAAATTGCGTTTAAATTAAAAGTAAATTTAAAAAAAAAATTACTGCATAAAACTTTTACCATAAACTATAATAGTAAAATTTTATAACCATATATTGTAACTGTTAAATTGAACTTTCTTGACCTTATAGGTCATAACCCGTTTTGATTATGACAAATACTCTGGTATTTAATGGTTGATGAATTTGTGTGTAGGACCAATCAGAAGTTTCATATGGTGCACGCACATGAGCTTAAAGAAGACAAAGACTCAGAATGTTTATTCATTGTACTTTAATTAAGTTGTTATTCAGGTTTGTAATAATTAAAGTTCAATGGTTTGTAATAATTACTACATTACATGTATGATAGGGCACATAAGCTCAAATGACCATAGGGAAACCAAATGACCGTAGGGCACATTTCGGTCGACCGACGTTGGATTTTTTCGATGTCCTAGAGAAGACCTAGACTGACCTTAGGACTCCCTATACTTCATAAAAATATGTCCTATCTTCTTAAATTTAATCTTATATGAATAGGGTTATTGTATAAGGGGATTTGAGCCGAAATGCATTAAAAATGCATATTCGATCGACCAAACTAGAATGTATAAAAGCATTCGGTCAACCAAACCAGTTAGAGGTCAACGGTTTGACCACAACTCGGTTGACCGTACCTTGCCAAGTTCACACAACTTGGTCAACCGAACTCCCACACGGGTCAACGTTAGACTCCTCAGTCAACCAAATTTGTACCGGCAACGTTCTGGTTGACGGAACCCCCACGTGGGAGAATCCAATCGCTTGGTCGACCGAACTACCTAGTTCAAAATCACCTGGTAGACCGAACCACGTGGAATTGGAAAAATCGCCCTTGAGACCCTAAGTTCGATCGACCGAACTTTCAGTTCATTTCTTGTACAGTCGACTAAACTTTGTCACTTGGTCGACCGAACCTCAAGTCCGGTCGACTGGTGCTTTTGGGTTAGACAATTATTTTTATCACAGTTAAATTTTCTAAATAGGGTTAATTGTGCTAAAACGTTTTAAAACATTCTTGATAATACCCTAAGTGTCTTGGACGGTTATAATTTTGGGGTACTCTATATATACCCCCTCCTTTGCAAAAATTAGTATGAGATTAGTAATAATAATTAGCAAATATCCTCTGATTTTCAAAAAGCCAAAATCTCACATTCAAGCCATATGCTACTCCTCTTACTCATTCATATTGCAAATACTTCTTTGTAAGAGTTTTCTTGTGTTTATCTCACGAAGCTTGAACTCTCTCTTGCTTGTTCTGATTGAGATTTATTTTTCATAGAGAGTAAACTTCAAATTCTCCTAGGGTGCTTCGTAAATAAGTCTTCCATAGGAAAACTTCCTTGAGCGTTTAAGTTTTGCATATTCACTGCAATACTCAAGAGTTCGTATTGCGTTTTGGTTGTGAAATAATATTTTACAAATCAATTTCAAATATCTTTTGTGATTTATTTTGAGAAAAATATTTGTTGAAGGTATTTGAAGTGTGCTTGAAGATAAATACTATTTTACAAACCGATTTCAAACATCTCTTGTGATTTTTCTTGAGAAAAATATTTTGAAATATCTGTTAGCGTGCTGAAGATCTTTGTTGCTGTATGTTTTTATTGATATTATCATCTTGACACAAAGATGAAATAATTTTTTACAAACCATTTTTGAATATCTCTTGTGGTTTATTTTGAGAAAAATATTTGTTGAGATATTTGAAGCATACTTGTGATCTTTGTTACTGCACTGTGATTGAAAATATTATTTTGACACAAAGATCCTATCACTTACACTCTCACGTACTGATTGCATTATTGACATTATTTTTTAGAGTAGACACTAAGACTACAGTGAGTGACTCACTTCTAAAACTGAGTAGCACTAAGGCTATCCCAAGTATAGGAGTTACGTCGTGTAATAATTAATCCAAATAGGCTAGATCATCTCCACGGGGAATGTAGATTAGTTTTAAACTAGCATGAAATAGGAGAAGAAAATAAGAAAACAAATTTTATTGAACATGGTTCAGATTCGAAATTTTGGATTTTTGGAGAATTTGTGATGAAATTAAAATGATGCAAAACTTAAACTATGAACCTAACACGCATAAAACCAACCAAATAACTCACCAATTAAACGTTCAAATAACAAAACAAAATAACTAAAATCAAACTTCAACAATGACTTAAGGATAATGAACCGACTTTACACAATAGTGACTTAGATAAAATAGATAGATCCTACTATACGATATCTAGACATAAATCGAACCTAACAATGACTTAACTAAATGAACATAGACTAAGCTAGACAATAAATAAAGTTCAACTAAATAAATTAAAATAAACATAAGATCTCAAAGGGAAATTAATAAATCATGGAAAACAACCGACATTAACCCACAACCCAAGTTATGAAACTTAGCCCCATATGCTTGCAATCCAAAATTTATGGGTCAAATTACTTCCACAATAAATCTTTGCAATAAGAAAATAAAAGACAACAACTCAAAAGAATAATAAACTAGATGTATACTAAAACTAAAAGAAAACTAATTAATCTAACCTAAAATCATTCTAATCACTAGACTAAATGTATATTAAATTAAAACAACAAATTAATTCAACCTTAAAGCATTCAAAATAACAAAAATAAAAGACAAGACATTGATTAATCTAATAAACCACTCAAATAATAAAGAAAAGAAATATATTCAATCCAACATTAAAACTAATCAAACAATGTATTAAAACCACCATTAAAAATAATAAACAAGATAAGAGAGAGAGAATGATAAACTCAACAATAACTTAAAATATGAATACTCAATTAATAAATAATCCAAACAATACTTTAAAATATCCATGGAAAATGACAATAAAACATAAATAATAACTCAACAAAACAACATTAAATAAACAAGAGGAGAGAGAGAGAGAGAGAGAGAGAGAGAGAGAGAGAGAGAGAGAGAGAGAGATGGAAGATGGCCGTAGGAGCTCCTCCAACACAGTAGCTGCTGCTGCTGTCTCTACTTCTTGCAGCCGCACACCCCAAGAGAGCACCCCTTAAAAGAAATTAATATCTCAACCCTACCCTACCTCCTTTACTTTTCTTTTCTTTTCCTTTCTTTTCTTGCCCTCCAGCCCTTCAGCCCTTCACGTGCTAGTCCAAAGAGTTCTCCCCAGCGCCTCTTAAGTTGCATGGTCGGGTCACATTAATGGACCCGGCCCATATCTTTCTTTTTTTTCTTCAATTTCTTGTTTTGTTTGCTTCATTTTAAGTTTCTGTCCCTCAGCAAACAAGTCCGATTTTGACCATACTAAAGCCTGTATCTCTCAAAACTCAAAACACAAAAGTTGTAGATTTCTTTCTCGGCTTTCCCCAAAATTTTGAATCGTCTCGATCAGCTCAGACAAGAAAGTTATGCTCAGATTACAAAGTAATGCCGAAACAATCTATAAAATAGCGTATGGTAATTTTATGTCCGATTTTGACCTTGATGTAGCTAGTATTTCTCAAAAAGTAAAACATGAAAAATGTAGAGTGTTTTCTTATCTTTTTACAGCATCTTGAATCATTAGAATCGGAGGTCGGATAAGATAGTTATGCACGGATAATGAAGTACCATCGGTTTTTAGCTTCCAATAATTGCCCTACGATAAGAAAATACCAAAAATTCATAATTTACTCAATAAAACCCAAATGTTATAAATATGACACAATGTTAATTTATTGAGATTAATTAGACATTTAATTAAAAATATAATTCGTAATGTATGCATGAATTAAAACACTTAATTATGCAATTTAAGCGCGTAATCACTAAGCTTATCTTATCATATTATATCATTCAGTAGTGTATTGATTACATTGGTACATAATCTGTTTAGTTGAGAAATATATTTGTTGTACACAAATTTAATTGAGAAATCTGTTATATTTCAGGCGTGGCCTGAGAGGGTGGTAATTCAGCCCGGAAGGATTCTGTAGATTGAGGTCAACCTTGTGTTAATTGACCTAATTATAAAAGTTGAGGTCAATCCTGTGCTAATTGACCTAATTGTTTATGTAATAACCCTAAAAAAGGATATATAAGATTAGTAGAGTGATTCCAAAAAAAAAAAAATTAATTAATTAATTAAAATTAAAATTTTTTTAAAAATAATTATTTAATTAATAAAAATTAAATAATTAATTAAATAATAATTTCTAATTAAAATAACATAATATTATATTATATTATAACATTAATATATATATATATATATATATATAAGAGTATATAATATAAGATTATTATAATATATTATATTATATTATACTTACAAAGCTTCTTGGAGGATTTCCTTCACGAAGCCTCTCCATCTCCATTATGCAAAGAAGCAAGCGGCCACCCTCTGCAAGTCTCGCACAATCTCTCTCTCTCCTCTCATTCTCTCTCCCTCTCTCCTTGATTTCGTGGTAGATTTTCGCCCGATCGAAAATCGGAAGATACTAGACTCCATTCTCCGCTGCCATCATTTCTATAGGAGCGGATCGGTGGTAGGAGCAGCATAAACATATCTTCTGGGATAAGCCAAGTTTTCTTTTTCCTTTAATTTCTTGCAGATTATCAGCTCAAACAACAAACAGACACCACCACGAGAATCTAGGGATGATTCTCTACAAGTCTAGCGGGACGGAATTTTCGTGGGGTCGTCGTGGACAAAACCCCAAATTTGGGGTACGGGGGTTATTAAGGGGCTTATTTTTAATTAATTAGGATTAATTTATGAATGCTAAAATGTTGAGCATCTGGAGTTGAAGTAGAATTTCTGGAATTTAGGGCTTGTCGCGGGTGTAATTTTGAGACCCACAGACAAAATTCAGAAAATTAAGTGGGGATGTTAAATAATAGTTTAAATGATAATTTGTGGTATATGGAGCTTAGAGAATGTTAGTTGAGTATTGTTTTGGGGGAAATGAGGTAATTAATTTAGGAAAAATGTGAATTTCAGGATTTGAATTTCGGACGCCAAGGCAGTAGAACCTGGATGTTAACGAGTCTCTTAGTAAGCCAGGTAAGGGGAATAAATTATAGCAGTATTTTTAGAGTTATTGTTTAAATTAATATGTGAAAATGAGCTTATGGTATTTTGTATGAAAATTATTATGATATAATATCAGATAAATTGTGTGGCATTTGAGTAATTTTAAAGTGTGATATTTTGGAGTGTAAAATATAACGATGTGTAATTTTTGAGAAAATATTGAAATGAGAATTATTGATGTGATTAGTGATAAATAATGAAATATGGTATTTATATGTGAGTGGAAATGTTTTACCTGAAAAATGAGATTTTGTGAATTACAGATATTGGAAAATAATGAAATGTGGTATTTATTTGTGAGTGGAAATTATGTGCATGAAAAATGAGTTTGTACAAATTATTGATATGAGTATTTTGGGGAAATGTGAAAATACGTGAAATACGATATATATTACTATGAGATGATGAAATGTGCACAGAAAATAATGAGAATATTTATATTGAACTGAATTATGATATACTGGATTATGATTGATGAAATGTCAATACCGCATAATGATTACGGGTATGTGGTAGTAAACTCTGTTGGATGGTTATGATATTGAGCATGGTACCGTTGCTAGTGGTGTTAGTGCAACCACATGGACTCTTGGAGCGTGTGGTGTGACAGCCGACTGTGCTATTTTGTAGGGTTGTTAGGCCCCCCGAGTCCGGATCACGGTTATAGGCCGGCTAGTCGTACTATAGTCGCGATATGTGATATGATATTTGATCTAACCGGGTCGGCCAACAGCGGTTAGATCCAGCCTTCGAGCCGCATAACCTTGACCATAGGGGGAAGCATGACGTGGATAGAAAGATCTTCAGGGTGGCCATGAGTTAGAGATGCAATGTTGATATTTAATATCAAGGATACTCATGAGCCGGAAAGTAAAATTTGAAATGGAAAGTGAAAGAATGATAGAATTGGCAAAAATGATAAATGAAAGAAAGAATGGAAATTGAGAAATAAAGAATGTTAAATATGAGAAATGAACTGTGTGAGTTAATGACATAAATAATTGAGGCGAAGTGAAACTCTCCGCCTGAGGGCTTACTGAGTAAGGTGAGTGCCTTGATAGGTATTAGATGTGGTCATACCTGACTGCATAACGTGTTAGGGCTGAGAGAAGCTACCTATATGGGCGGGTAATCTTCCATATTCTCAAAAACTTCGCGGATAATTATGTGTTGAAATTATTGAAATTAAGAAATGATTTTAAAGCTTATAAAAACATGCGTTGTATATCTATATGACTATGAGAATATATTTGTCAATGTATTTTCTCAGGTGAAATGATGATTTGAAAAGTAAGGTGTATTATAATTGAACTCATAATTTATTCTTTTTTACTGAGATGTGTCTCACCCAAATTATCTAAATTTTTCAGGGAACAGGAATAGACCAGGTGATAGAGCTCCATGATCATAGGGACCTGGGACCCTGACACATATGGTGAATTTTTGGATTAGGAGGTGTGTAATTTCCCCTAGAGTTGAGTAGTTTTTAAGTTTGTGATAATGATGTATATGTGTGTATGTAGATACTCTGGGTATTGTATTCCGAATGATATAAATACATTATCTTCCGCTGTTAGATTTTATAAATAAAATGACTTTTTACCCGGTACCCAATATGGGTCAGGTCGTACGAATGTTAGTAGGGTTGTTAACGTGACCGATTTGTGAATGTTATGGATGACGTGTGATTATTTATTTATTATTGAAAGAAAAAAAAATTATACGAAAATCGAGGAGTCACAGTTTAGGTGTCGCTCCACCCGTTAAGTGAGCTTATAGTGGTAATCCTTGTGCGTGTTAGCCAAGGCGGGGACGTAGGCAGTTTGCCGAATCTCGATAACATTTATGGTGTCGTTTCCTTTACTGTTTGATTGTGCATGCTTGGTTAAATTTCTATTATAGTTTAAATTTCGCTGTATATTTACATTGATTTATTTTATATGCACTAGATTGACCTTAGGCTTGTGTAATACTGATGTTAGTGAATTGACTTAGGAAATAAATTTCTTAAAATACCAATTCACCCCCCCTCTTAGGATTGTACCAAAGCTAACAAACTTGTAAATTGTAAACTATAATTATATACTTAAATATAAATATATATGGATATATATACTTTCCTTTATATTTTTCCTTCAAATCATTATTTAAGCTTACTAAAAATGACTCTGTTTATATTTATATATATATACTTATACTATATAAATCTCCTTTAGGGTTGTTAACTATAAGTCATGTTTACCCCCATGATAAGGTTGAATAGTCTGAAGACTGGACTTAACTAGTTGGTCAACCAAATTAAATCAAATTATAAATTGTAAGTGAGAATTCCCTTATTAAGTCTTGGTCTAAAATTAGGTGTGCATTCAGGAGAAATCTACTGTTCTGTAAAACCACTCTGTAAACAGTATGAGTGTACTTTGATCCCTTTAAACTTCAAGCTACGGTACTAAACATTTGTAATTCTGTCATCTTTGAGCCATAAAGGGTTTTAAAAAACATACTACTATATAATTTATATCATCAAATTTTATATTTAATTTATGTAATAAAATGAACAACATCATAAAAATATATAATTTATGCAATAAAATGAACAATATCATAAAATTTTTACATTTAATTTATACAATAAAATGACATCATAACGATTTTACCATTTCAAATTATCCCATAAAACATGCAATGTAACTTAATAACGATTTTCATGCTAAAAATATTTATTTTTTAATAAAATATAATAATGTTGTAAATTACTAGAGAGAATTAAATATTTTTTAAAATAAACTAACATAACTAAATTTACTTACAAATAAACTCGGATATATTTTATGAAAAAGAACTAACATTATCAGTCTTACTTTTTTTTTTTTTTTATTACATAGGAACTCCAACCATCAACGAGTCCTTTGAACCCCCAAGTGCGACACCAAACCTATGGATCAGCATCTTTCGCACCCAGGTCTCGCTGATCAGGGTAAAGTCCAGAATGCGAGCACGACTTTTATGCATCAGTTGGATGTTCGGTCAACCTGACCCCCGGGACATATCTCCATTACCATCCACGGTTCTTGTTAGCTCACAGAGAACTTTCACCATCCACGGTCCCCGCTGGCTCACAGAGTAAACTCTCACAATTCATAAGTATTGTTGGTTCTGTGAGCGTATCTACCTGGAATTGAACCTCCAATACTCCTTCTTACTTACTGATACCTTTCCACCGCACCATACCCGTGAGGACATAATCAGACTTACTTACCCTTACTTAAACTTGTGAAACAATCACAATGAATATCTTTAAAAATGAGATTGGAAAGAGTGGGTGAGTGAGAATTTTAAATATAACAAATATTTTCCCTCCACCACTAATTATTTCACTTACTAATCCTTCTTTTCCTTTGGAAATTTTGTGAAAAATGAAAGTTGAAAGTTTCCTATTTATAAGAAAATTTTGGGAAGGAAAATTGAATTTTCAAGAGTGTGTGGAGAGGGGTGAAATTTTAATTTTAATTTTTTAAAATAATTGATGGGATATGTGAGGAAATCGGATGTGGGAAGACATTATTGCAATTGAGTTGCCGACACTCCCCCCTTATTTATTTATTAATTATTTTTAATTAATTAATTAATTAAATTTTTTTTTTTTGAAGTTGTCAACTGCGTTTAATCTGTTTATCTTATAAAATTTCACTTTGATCATGCTGACCTTCAAGGAGCGACTAAGTCACAATGGTCTTTGAGCACTCACTTAGATAAAATTTTTTTTAGGTATCAAACATTGAATCAAAGATTCTCATAGAGAAACACTCTCGTATTGACCATCTTTATTATTATATTAGGGTAGTACATGAAATTAATCGGTTAATGTCTACATATATTATATTATGCTTTATATTGTTGGGGTCATCGCACATACTTTAACTATTAACTAATTTTTTTACACTACCCCTAAATTTTAAGCATAAAACATGGTGTATCATGATTTAAGGACTATTGGTGCAATTATTTGCTACTTGAGATATAGTTCCTGATGTCACAAGTCAAGCTCATTCAAGACATTATGTTTGTCTGTGACCACTTGTCTTATGTGTACAAGATAGGTTACTCTCTTGTAAATAGTAGTATAAGTTTTATTTATGGAGTATGTTTATGCTTTTGTCTAAAACAAAAGTATGATCTCCCTCGTTAATTTAATGTTTTTCAATGTTAGAGATAGAATAGACATATAAAGCTCTTAAAAAGAGAATAAATGTCAAGCAATCATTGTAAACGTTACTAGCATTTGCAAATGTGTTTAGTCCACTTACATAAGTCGTTTTTTTCGCTATACACACGATAAATTATATTACTTTTATCTTACTGCATGATTCTCATTGCTCATATGCTTATTGCTTTTGCTTATTTGGTATTAAATAATTGTGAATATTGTATTATGAATCTATGATAAATCATGATATAACATGTTAAATAATAATGTTTCAATTTTAATACTATATCAACTTTCACAAGAGAAGACTAATCCCCACCCTCCTTGAAAATTAGAGAGGCATCCTATGGAACGCGCCGGGGCCGCAGCCAGTTCTGCCCGAAGTAAGCCCAATAAAAACAGTCGCTCATAAGTCATAACAAGGTCCATGGGCCTATTTTGATAGCCCATATTATTGTCCAGTTTAGCAGTTAAATGCGAGTGGGTCCATCCCTCCCGCCAAGCTTCCCCCTTCCTTCTCGCCTTACTAGGGTTTTGGTCCGGTCTCCATCTCTAGTAGACTGAAACAATGTCCTCTAAAACCCTAATTCGAACCGGTGCTACTCTGATGAACCGGCTAGTACTCAATCCTATCACTCACTGTAACACGAATCTGAGCGAACAATTTGTGTGTCGGAGCCTTGAAATCGCTCCGAAGCTCTTCCCGTCTCTATCGAAGTTTCAGACGCCTCTCCATTTCCAACAACACGACGGTGAAAGCCAAACCAAACGGGTCGCTTCTGAGGGGTTCTATTATCCTTGCGGACTTCCTAACCTTAGATTCTTCTTACCAGATCGTACTCTCTCTCTCTCTCTCTCTCTCTCTCTCTCTCTCTCTCTCTCTCTCTCTCTAAATTTGCGTGTGTGTGACGGGATAATGATATATGGTTTATTCAGAATTGCTCACTAGTATATTGGGCTGTGATTTAGGTTATCTGTTTGCGTCCTATGTTGTGCAAATGACCTGATTTATTTTCTGTTAAATTTGAAGTGAAAACTTATCTTACAGCAGAGGCTGTCAAGGAAAATGGTAGATTTTAGTACATTGTATTCATCTTTAGGTATTCCTGGAGTGATAATATATCAACTTTTGTACCGTTGTTTTTGAGAGATGGTTTCCATTTCCCTGATGGCTCCATTAATCCTGTGCAGATGTTCAAATTTGCAGTTATTGTTTGAGCGTGGCCTATTGTTGAAAGGGGGGTTGAATTCAATGAAGTCATTGTATGTTGCATAAGATTTGAAGCGAGTCACTTTTTTATATGATATTTAGATGTGTTTATTTGTTCTCATTAGAAATTTTATTTTAAAAGATGAGGGAATTTTAGCATTTCATGGATGACTTCTCCATTTTGTTTTATTTGGCGACTATGCTGATGTCTTTAAAGGCCTCTCTCTCCCTCCCCTCTCGGCTTGCCCCCTCAGTGTGTGCATGTGTGTGTGTAGTACACTATCTATTTTCATTTTCTTTGTGTGGTTTTGAGTCATTGTATATTGTTGGACTGTCATCTGTTTAGGCATCTTTATAGGCCATTTATGTGTCTTTTTTTGTGATATATGTATGGAGACACCCCAATTTTTTGGGAATGGAGAACAACTCAATTTTTGGAACAGAGGACAACTCAATTTTTGGAATGGAGGACTAATGCCCTAGTTTCAAAGTTGATAACTCAATTTGGACTTGAAGGCCGGTGGCCCAGTTTCAGAGTAAACATCACAATTTGGACCTAGGTTGGTGCCCCAATTTCAGAGTAGACAACGCAAAGTGGACTTGGGTTAGTGCCCCAGTTTCAGAGTAGATGACTTAATTTGGACCTGGGTCAGTGCCCTAGTATTTGGACTTAACGAAACAAGGATTGCTTGCACAAAGGATATGCAAAGCCTAAATAAGACAAGTGTGACTGAATGATGCTATGTTATATATGTGTGTTTGACGCATGGATGTAATTAGCGCACATATACACACAAAAAGGCATGAACATGTATGCAACCTATGTTACTTTTGCCAAGATTCATGAAAAAGATCATTATCATTTCATTAGAAAAAATTTACTCTTATTAAACCAACTCCCTCATACAATGTTTCAATTACAAATGTCCCTATCATTTTATTTCCCTAAAGTACATTGTGGACAATCTAAGTTGATTTTGGGTCAAGATCCCTAGGTTTGTTCTTGACTACGCGACTCTTGCCCTCTTGAGCTGCTGTCGGTCTTTGATGTGCCGCCTTGGGTGCCTGATGTTATA
Organism: Malania oleifera; assembly: GCF_029873635.1. Lineage (NCBI taxonomy): Eukaryota > Viridiplantae > Streptophyta > Magnoliopsida > Santalales > Ximeniaceae > Malania > Malania oleifera. Next base: position 85,601,941 of record NC_080423.1, on the reverse strand, counting down.
GAGCTCGAAACTTGGATTCCCAATATCGGGCCTTCTTTACATATGACGCGACTTTTTGATACTTATCCAGCACTCGATTACATTCGTCCCTCGATTCTTCCCATTGATTCTCGAAATCTTGTATATAATGGGTTTTCCTTTTGATTTTTGCTTTGGATTCTTCGAGTTCTACTTGAAACGCGCGCGTTTTCCTTCTCAAAGCCACTATTTCTTTCTTTGATTGCATATACCGAGCCTTCTTTCATTTGATTTTCCTGTGATAAAGGCAATTATTTTTTCCTCCCTTTGCTTTACCTGTTGGCTTTTCATTACAGCCTCCATGGCTCTTTCTTCTGCTAGGTGTAGTTTTCTTCTTGTAATTTTGCCTGTTGATCTTCCATTGGTGATTTAGTCTGACATGTGGGAGCTTATGGAATTCCTTTGATATGGGAATTTACTCTGTTGGCCAACCATATTTCATAGTTTCTTTGAATCCTTATGTCTTGATCGCCCGAGTCTATCGTGTATACATGTCGCCATGCTATCGTAAATTCTTTGATTTGCCTTTGGTTATCATCTAATTCATATGTGAATTGAGAGTCTGCCAAACCGTGTGTCATGGGTACAAATTGACATGCCCCTATTTGCCTTCTGAACATGAGGGGTGCATAAACTGTTCCCCCCCCCCCTAAGGGCCTAGTAGCAGTACCCATGGGAAATTTCCACACCTGTATATGATGTTGGAACAACTCATCCATTGTGCTTGCCATACGAGTCCCCTATTGACCAAGTTACGCAGCCTTACCTTCCATTCGAACTTATTGGCTTGCTCTTCCCATTGGATTGTTTCGAACTCAGCTAAAGGGATTCGGAGTGTCGAGAAGGTAGTATGAAAGTACCCATGGGCACATGGTAAGTGACTCGTCATCCATACATAAAGCAACGGTACACAACACCTCAATCTTGCTCGCTTCTTGGTCTGACAGTCATTGAGAGATCAAAATGTTTCAGCCAGATTTCCATGGATTGGGTTAACTCCTCTTTGTACCTATGCTACAAAAGAAACAGTGGCTTGATCAATGGTTCCTAACTCCTTCGGGAATATGACCAGGCCATAAATAGCGAGGGCTAGCATATGTAGGTGAGCCTCTTCTCTTTGTTCTTTTTCCATTAGTTCCTTCAAACATTTCCAGTTGATTTTCCTATCTCCCGTTGTGGTTTTCTGAATTTTGACCCTAGTAACCTCATATAGTTCCTTCACAAAGGATGCTCTAACATGCGCATATTTCTTGTAGGGTGTTTGCAGCTTGGCTAGATGCAGTAGCGAGGTATATTCTATGATGGTTGGAGCCATGTCCTCTCCATCCATGGTAAAACAATAATATGGAGGATTCCAGAATTCTACCAGTACTTCAATCACATGGAGATTCACTGACACATGTAGTAGAAAACCAATATGCCCGTACAATTGGGAGAATTTCAGTCGGCGTATGGTTGACCATCCCTTTTTAGATGATTTTCAAATTCCTCCAAGGAATTTGACCGAGTGTTTATGTTGACCCGGGCTGGTAACTCAACCACAGATTCCCTGCTCAAACTATCACCCCATTGACTCTGTTGACTCTCGGAGTATGATTGCACCGCAAATTCCTTTTCCTGGTAGACTACCGTGTTTTCCATGAATGAATTAGATCTTTTCCGAAATCTTGGTAAAGTAATATGTATGCCTACATAGATGCAATATGTCAGTCATACCATCATACATTTTAAAGCAATATATGCAAAGATAAAGTCACACGGAGAAGGATGAGACTTCTATCCCAACCCATGGTAGGTCCATCTATTTGACAAGGTTCTTCAAGGCTCTAACCTAAGGAATGAGATCCTATGGTCAAGTACGTGTGGTTAAGCTCTAATTCCTATTAACAATAGGTTCCCAGCATGAGCCCTATCCTCACCCAAAGGGTTTCGACAAAGTTCAAACTGAGCGGAGTGATTTGCGGGTCCCCAGACTCCCCATAAGTCTTGCCACGTGGGGACAAACGGTATTGCACTCCTTTCTAATCGTAATAGTTGAAGTCCGGGTATAAGGCACATGAAAGTGTGTTAATTCATAAATTTGGCCTATTCCCACTACCCCCACATACAATATCCACGCATAATCACAAAGATGCAAGCCATCATGCTTCAAATAAATACAAGGAAGCGTCTAACAAGTTAAGTGTACAATATTGAAATGCAAGCCATTATGCAAATGTTATACCGTATTTTACCAAGAAACAATCAACTAGGTATTCACAAGTATACAATATTGACAACATGAGGAGGAGTAATTAAAGACCTATTAAATTTGAATTTGGGGTAATTTTTAATTAATTATTGGCTTGACTCTTTAATATCCCCAGCGGAGTCGCCAAGCTGTCGCAACGTCCCAGAGCGAGGGTTTCTCGGGGAGGGCGAATGAAAAATGATGAATTTGAATTTTTGAGAAAAAATGGAGTTGGAGTCGTCACTAACCTTTTGGAGTGTGGTTAGAACACATGATTACTACCTAATTAAGGGTAGAATTAGTCTGCGTATACTAGGATTAAGATCGGGAGTTTGGCTATGTGAGGGGAAGGTACTAGCACCCCCTACACACCCGTTCTACGAACGGTACCTAATTAATTAAAAATTAGCCCAAATTAAATTTCAATGACCTTTTATTTTACTCCTTTTAACTAGACACAGTAACTAAGTATACACAACTAAGTAAGCAAACAAATATGCACATTATTATAGAGCATATCTAAAATAGGGTATCCCTCAGAGCTAAGACATGTGAGGCTTAAAAAACCCATTGTCCTTTTTTGAAATTATAGGGATACACCCATACAAAAATAAATAATACTATAATATAAAAAAAATACTGTAATATATAATATAAAATATAAGCATACGAAATAAACAAAAATAAAAAATATGTAATAATAATAATAATAATAATGATGATGATGATGATGATGATGATGATGATAAGACTATAATAATGCCTCATAATAATAATAATAACATATAAATACCATATGGAAATAATCAAACCCAAAAAAAGTGATATATAATATACAAACGTGGAAACAAAACGAATGAAATTATGGAAACAATTCAAATCATAAATCTAATATGCAAATATACACAAGGAGAATATGAAAACAATTAATGATATGATGGAAGTAAATCAAACTTTAGAATTAATATGTAAAATATACAACAATAATTATTAATCTTACCATTAATATACAATAAAAAAAATGGAAACTAATTAAACCCTACTATTGACATGCAATGTAATAAGGAAATAAATTAAACCCTAAAAATATGGGATAATAGGGAAACTAGTTGAACCCTAAAAATCGACATGCATTAATATGGACACAAATAAAATCCTAAAAATCAACATGTAATAATATGGAAATCCTAAAAATCAACATGCAATAATATGGAAACACTAAAAATTAGTATGCAATAATATGGAGATAACTTGAACCCTAGAAATCAATATGCAATAATATGGAAACACTAAAAATTAACACGTAATAATATGGAAACCCTAAAAATCCACATGCAATAACATGGAAACACTAAAAATTAATATGCAATAATATCGAGATATATTGAACCCTAGAAATCAATATGCAATAATATGACAAATGATAATAGGAAAATAATCTAACCCTAAAACAATACTTAAATAATCAACCACCTAAAAACATGAAAATCCTAAGTATACATAAACATAAAACGTGAAATAATTACAATCTTAAAAAATAAGCAACAATAACTAAATTTCTAAACAAACTCAAACAATAATAATATAAAACAACCTAAACCTATAAATTGAAAACTTAAACAATATTAACATGATAAATCTAGACCCTAAATTAATATACAAAACTACAAATATGATAACATGACAATAACAATCATACAACAATAATATTAATCACATTAATAATAACAATAATATAATGACAATAATAACATAAAAACTCTATATAATAATACTAATACACAATATAAGCATAAATACAAAAAAATAGGATTTTTAAACACTAAAAAAAAATAATGCGTGTGTGTGTGCCGTGAGAGTGCTCGCGGCTGTGCTTGTTGCTGGAGTTGCAGGGAAGAAGGCCACTGTTAATATAGCTTATGATCATGTCAAGCGCCGACGGCGGAATGTCTAATCGGCATTGAAACATCCTTAAGCACAAATATAAGTAAAGAAAGAAAAATGATAGATTGGAGAGAATGGTAAATAAAAGTGTGAGAAGATCAAGAGGCAGATTCGTCGATGGAGATTGCAAAATCTTACGACAATCGGCCAGTTAACTTCTCAACATTTATTTAGCTACAACCGCACCCTTCTCTTGGTACATGTAGCGGTGAGAAGTGCTGGTGTGTGTGTGTGTGTGTGTTCAAGTGTGTGTTTGAGTGTGCATTCAAATGTGTGTTCAAGTGTGTGTTCGAACTGTGTGTGCAGCCATGTCAGTGGCTGATCGTGACAGAGGGTGGCCAGAGATGGGCTGTGGCTGTGCGGCTGTGGTTGGGATTGGAGAAGGGGATGAGGTCTGGCCGTGGAGGTAGTTGGTGGGGTGGTCGGAGCTATGGTGGTGCGTGGGTGTTGGATCTCCTGCGGCCGTAACTCTAGTGGCTGTGAGGTGAGGGAAAAGGTTGGGTTGTGTTCTGGTGAGGGAGAGGAAGAAGCTGGCCATGGGGGTTTGTGTGTGTTGGCCGTGAACTGGTGAGGGTGAGAGAAGAGAGTGGTGAGAGTGTGTGTTGGTGTTAGCTCTCCTGCGGCCGCGAGGTGAGGGTTGGAGTGGGAGAGCCTTGAGGGGAGGCTAGGTGTGTGAGAGTGAAGCCCCCGGCTGGCCATGAGTTGTGAATGGAGAGGGAGAGGGGAAGAGAGGAAGTGTGAGAACAGAGTTGTGCGTGGAGGTGCCCCCCAACCGCTGGAGTCACGGCCGCAGGAGATCCAACACCCATGCACCACCACAGCTTTGGCCACCTCACCAGCCACCTCCACAATTAGACCTCACCCCCTTCTCCAATCCCAGCCACAGCCACACAGCCATAGCCCATCTCCGACCACCCTCTGTCATGGCCAGCCACTCACATAGCTGCACACATAGTTCGAACACACTTGAATACACACTTAAACACACAAACACACACCTAAACACACACACACGCACCAGCACTTCTCACGGCTACATGTACCAAGAGAAGGGCGATCGATGCCTTGGATCTTGACTTGCCAAAGCGGTTGTAGCTAAATAAATGTCGCGAAGTTAACTGGCCGATTGTCATGAGATCTTGCGATCTCCGTCGACGAATCCGCCTTTTGATTTGTTCACACTTTTATTTTCCATTCTTTCCAATCTATCATTTTTCTTTCTTTGCTTATATTTGTGCTTAAGGATGTTTTGGTGCCAATTAGACGTTCCGCCATCGGCGCTTGACATGATCATAAGCTATATTAACAGTGGCCATCTTCCCTGCAACTCTAGTAGCAGGCACAGCCGCGAGCACTCTCACGGCACACACACACATGCATTATTTTTTTTTTTTAGTGTTTAAAAATACTATTTTTTTGTATTTATGCTTATATTGTGTATTAGTATTATTATATAGAGTTTTTATGTTATTATTATCATTATATTATTGTTATTATTAATGTGATTAATATTATTGTTGTATTATTGTTATTTTCATGTTATCATATTTGTAGTTTTGTATACTTATTTAAGGTTTAGATTTATCATATTAATATTGTTTAAGTTTTCTTTTTAGAGGTTTAGGTTGTTTTATGTTATTATTGTTTGAGTTCATTTAGAAATTTGGTTATTGTTGCTTATTATTTAAGATTGTAATTATTTCATGTTTTATGTTTATGTATACTTAGAGTTTTCATGTTTTTAGGTGGTTGATTATTTAAGTATTGTTTTAGGGTTAGATTATTTTCCTATTATCATTTGTCATATTATTGCATATTGATTTCTAGGGTTCAATTTATCTCCATATTATTGCATATTAATTTTTAGTGTTTCCATATTATTGCATGTGGATTTTTAGGGTTTCCATATTATTACATGTTAATTTTCAGTGTTTCTATATTATTGCATGTTGATTTTTAGGGTTTCCATATTATTACATGTTGATTTTTAGGGTTCCATTTGTGTCCATATTATTGCATGTTGATTTTTAGGGTTCAACTAGTTTTCCTATTATTCCATATTTTTAGGGTTTGATTTATTTCCTTATTACATTGCATGTCAATAGTAGGGTTTAATTGGTTTTCATATTTGTTATTATATATTAATGGTAAGGTTAATAATTATTGTTGTATATTTTACATATTAATTCTAAAGTTTGATTTGCTTCCATCATGTCATTAATTGTTTCCATATTGTCCTTGTGTATATTTGCATATTGGATTTATGATTTGAATTGTTTCCATAATTTCATTCATTTTGTTTCCATGTTTGTATATTTTATATCATTTTTTTTTGGGTTTGATTATTTCCATAAGATATTTATTATTATTATTATTATTATGAGGCATTATTATAGTCTTAATATTATTATTATAATTACTACTACTTCTATTACTACATATTTTTTATTTTTATTTATTTCGTATGTTTATATTTTATATTATGTATTAAGATATTTATTTTTGTATTATAGTATTATTTATTTTTGTATGGGTGTAACCCTATGATTTTAAAAAAGGGCAATGGGTTTTTTAAGCCTTACATGTCTTAGCTTTGAGGGATACCCTATTTTAGATATACTCTATAATAATGTGCATATTTGTTTGCTTAGTTGTGTATACTTAGTTACTGTGTCTAGTTAAAAGGAGTAAAATAAAAGGCCATTGAAATTTAATTTGGGCTAATTTTTAATTAATTAGGTACTATTCGTAGAACGGGTGTGTAGGGGGTGCTAGTACCTTCCCCCCACATAACCAAACTCCCGATCCCGATCCTGGTACACGTAGACCGATTTTACCCATAATTGGATAGTAATCATGTGTTCTAACCACACTCCAAAAGCTTAGTAGCGACTCAAACTCCAATTTTTCCTGAAAATTCAAACTCATCATTTCTTATTCACCTCCTTGGGGCACCCTCGCTCCTGGGACATCGCGACATGTACATACTATAGGCTCTATCAGCTTTTCATTTTTGTTTTAGTGCATTGAACACATCTTTGCTAATTTTAAAAAATAAAGATCCATTGAACACATTTGGTTTGTATTTACAGAAAAGAGATTGTTTTCTTTTGGCAACTTTCCTTTCAAATATGGTGAAGCTCTTGCTTAATATTCATTTCGTCTTTATATTATACATTATTTCCCATCTTTGAACCACCTGGTCTTCTTTTTAAAAAAATGTTATTGTACCATTTTTGACTTTTCTTTAACAGCACTCTTCTGGTAGTTGCAGTTGCATAGAGAAATGTATGCATGAATTTAATCAAGAGGAGGTGGTGCTGGTAGTGCTTACTTTTGTTGAAGCTGATAATCGGAGTTTCCCTAATTATGTGTTGGATGGTTAGGAGTGTTTGATTGAGATGGTTGTTCAGAGTGTGTGTAAATTGTCTTCTCCTGCTCTCTCTCTCTCACTCTCACTCTTACACACACACTCTCTCTCTGTTCTTTAACCATCTGTTCTGTCCCTATTCCTGTTATACTGTCTCTTCTGGCTGCAGCATCTTCCCTTCATTCTCCCTTCTTAAGTCTCCTTCATGCAAGGTCTCCTCTCCTCTCTCTCTCTCTCTCTCTCTCTGTACTTTAACTATCTGTTCTGTCTCCAATTCTGTTATACTGTCTCTTCTGGCTGTGGCATCTTTCCTTCCTTCTCCCTTCTTAATTCTTCTTCTTCTTCTTCTCTTCATTCTCAGTTTCTTCTCCCATTCTTTCTCTTTTAGGACAAAATACACGTACCTCCCCTGAGGTTTTAAAAATCCTACTATCCTTCGGATTTGGTAAAAAGATGTGGACCTCCCTTAGGTTTCAAAATCCCACAAATATTTCTTGACATTTGATTTTTAGGACACTTACCTCTCCTTGGGCTTGTCTTTTTGCTAAATATAAGGGGAGGTTTGTGTCTCTTTGGCAAATCTCAAGGGAGGTTTGAGAAATTTTTGAAACCTTGGGGAGGTCCATATCTTTTTCCCAAATTTCAGGGAAGGTTCCTAAGATTTTTGAAAACCTCAGGGGAGGTCCCTGTATTTTTTCCAAACCTTAGGGCAGGTCAATGTCTTTTGCCCAATCTTTTATTAGGGATTGTGATTTAAAAGATATTCCTTATGCTAATGTGCAGCTCACTTGGTTTGCTGCTGGCAATAAGCCAGTAGCTACTAGGAGTAGATTGGGCGGAGAGGACACCTTTCTTAATCTTTACTAAAAAGTGCTTCCTAGAGCGATTTGAAAATCCGTGTAGTCTCTTATTTTGAAAATATGTGGTTGAAACATCATGTCTTTGGGAGGTTGGCTAGGGAATGGTGGGAGAGAGTGGACTGTGGAGGGGCAGGATGGTTTTTTGCTTTATGAGATGATTGAAAATTTTGAAAGATAAACTTAGAACTTGGAGTTTGGAGGTTTTTGACAAAGTATTTTCTAGAAAAAATACACGAACTTGGTGATATATAGATTGGGCTGTTGAGGATAGGCATCTCTCAGAAGACTTAGTGGGTAGAAGGGTTCAGTTGTCTAATGTTTTGAGCAGGTTCTTTTGAGGGAAGAGGTTAATTGGAGGCAAAAGTGTAGATTGAATTGGGTTAAGGAGGGATATTGTAATATGAGATTCTTTCATCAGTCAGAGAATGGGAGGAGGAGGTGGAATTTTATAAAAGAGCTGGAGGATGATATGGGTGTGATTTCTAGGGGCCCTGTTTGATTTGCAAGTATGATTACTGATCTTAGAGAAATTATTCTGAGGAAGGAGGTAGGCCTATGATTGAGGTGTTGGATTTGTGCCCTATTTCCATAGAGAAAGCAGTGTGGATCGAGAGGCTTTTTGAGGATTGCTGTGTTCGATTTGAATATATAGAGGATTTAATGAACTAACTATTATTTGCTTATCTGGTTAAATGTCCTTCTAAGCTCAATTCTCTGTAGCCAAGGAGAGATAACCCGATCTCTCATTTTTGACACTGTTCTCAGTTTGAAAGCTAATGTGAAAATCCGTGGAAAGTTGATAATAAGAGGATGATCACCTACCCAAGTGTCTTTCCTTAAGTTCGCTCCCATCTCTAATTGAGAACCCAAAACCGGTTCGTCTCAGGTTGTGGAATCTGTCCTGTGAGTTGTCTATGTTAATGATGTGCCTGCAAAGGGAGGATTCTTGCATGAGATTCCACTAGGAAGGTCTTCTTTCATTACCGCTACCATTCACAGTGAAAGCCTGCAATTTGTTTTCCTAAACTCCTGCTAATTCCCACTCATCTCTCATATTTGGGCCTTTTGATGGGATTCGAGTTGCAGCTGAAGCTTCTTCCTATTTCTATCCTCATACCTTGGGTAATCTCTTTGCATTCCAGTATCTTAAATGGAGACAGGTACTAGATTGGAAGTTTTCCTAGAGCATGTTTGATGAAAGGAACTCTACAACCTACTGACAGGAAACCATTTTTTCCTGAGAATCTAACTTTTGTGGTTTTGCCTGAACCTTTCAATGACATAGCTCTAGGATCCACTCCCAGTGCATGGTCAAGTTATCTAATAGGAAGTGATGTAGCACTGCAACTGATCTTAGAAGCCTAATCCTTCACCACCTCAAACTGTATTTTCACACCTTCTTGACAGCTTTTGTATAATTGACTCTGAGCTGTGAGAGCTATTTAAAACATGTAAGCGCTCTTTTGGCATTCAGCATCTCACATAGATCTGGATAATATAATAATATTTTTTTGGAGAGGGAGATACGTACATTATCATTGCCAAACTTAACTCCTTGAAATATCCCTTCTCTTGAAGCTTCTTGAAATAAGATTTAAAGGTCTTCTGCTGTAATGTTTAGAAGGATGAATGATAATGGGTCGCCTTGCATTAAACGTCTCCGTATAGTGTATTTCTATGTTGTTGAGTCATTACTGATGATGGATGTGGCTGCATTTCAGACACACTCTATGATCCAGTAACACCACTTACTCTCAATGCCCATTAAAACCTTAACTCAATCCACTGAATCATATGCCTTCTCAAAATCCATCTCAAAACTAATTCATCCCTCTTTCTCTCTCTAAATTAGAAAAACAATTGGACAACTTTGTTGTTGATTAAGAATTCCATCAGTGATTTGTCTCCCTCCCCCCACCCACCCCCCCCCAAAAAAAAGAAGAAGAAAAAAAGAAACCACCACACAAAGGTTGATTGGTAACTAATATGCTGAGATATTGATAAAACCTTGCACAACTTAAGTCAATTAGCTAGGAATATTGAAAACTCCGAGTCCTTTTGAAGGGAAGTCTGCCAATCAAACTATGAGGTAATGCAATTGTAGAGTAAATTTTCTTGAAGTGTGTGACTGCTTCTTTGAGTCCCTTGGATATCTTTCTTCCATTATGCTCTAATTGTCCTATAAAATCCCTTTTATGTCAAAGATTGGCGATGAAGTAAAAATAAGTAGTCTTTTTCTCTTGCATGCACCCACAACGCCCTTACTTTCTGCTTCAATGAACTTTCTTCAGTATTGTATGCCCTGTATAGACCCCCTTGAAATTTTCTTTGTTTTCAGATCATTATTAGATTGGTAATTAGATATAGCGGTCTATACAATCTTACTCAATTTCCTGTTTCTTTTCTTTCACTCTCCCAAACACTTTATTCCACTGTTTCAAAAAACCTTTAAGGTTCTTCAGCTTCTGGAGAGAAAGACTTGTGAGGAATGGTTCTTCCATATAAGATTTGGAACTCATCAATTGCAGGATGCCATGTTAGCATTTGGACACATACAAGTGGGGGATACGATTTGGTGCAGGTCTCAGTGATCTGGGTCCTGTAACACATTAGTGGGTGCAAGCATTAATATAACAACTTGTGATTGATGGGTTCCAAATCCTACATGGAGAAACCGTTCCTTGTACATATATTTTTTTGCTTCTAGAGTAGTTGGAAGCTCTGGTGACCATCACAATACCTAAACTTCTCAGTTTCCTCTTTGATATAGTGGTGTGATTAATAACCAATGAAAGCCTGAAGGTAAATTTGGGAGCATGGATTTGGGACTTTGATTTGGATTTGTGTGGATTTGGAAGAAACTCAATACAGTTTTTTTACTAAATTTAATTTAAATCCATACAAATCAAAATCCAAATCCATGGTTCAAATTCCACGCTCCCAAATGTAGGGAAGGGTTTTGGTCCCTACTTGTTATCTTCAATTCCAGCAAGTATAGAGTTAAGGGCTGGTAGGCCTCTAGGAAACCTCTATTGATTGGTGTCTGGCCACTGGCCATTTGTCTGGGAATTGCTTGGAAAATAAAAATCTATCCGAACAACCTATGGCAGGATCCTACTGATTATTGCATATTGAGTGATTTGATCCACACAAGTAAATTCTGGTTATTAAAGTAGTGGGAACATGTTGAAAGCCACAAAATCAGGTTTTTACTTTTTACCACAACAACTGAAAATTGAAAAATTTACACAGAAAATCAGCAAGATAGTCAAATGTGTAGTCTTCACTGCAACAAAAATGGAAGAACAACCATTAGTTTCTTAGATGAGGCACAACTCAATTTTTTGGTTCCTTACTATATTTATTAGCACTGGTCTTTTCTCCTTTCTACCTACTGCCCTTGTGATCAACAATAGTATCCTTATCATCATAAATCTGAATTACTTAAAACACTCTAATTTCTCACATAGTTTGGGATTCGCTCATTGCCTTCTGCCAATATCTCTGTGCCATCCTGGTTATGGTGTGTAATACATCTTCATCTCCTGAATAGAATATCCTCTATTTTTTACTTCAATTCTCTCTAGCTTCCGCCTTTGCTCCAATGATTCCGTTTCTGTTCCATCGGATCTGCAGGACCAACACTACCTTCTCAAGTGCTGGTACAGCTGCTCTGTTTCAGGAATATCTCCTCAAATGCTCTAATTTTTTTATTTTTCTTGGACAATTTAATTGGCATGGGTTCTTGATTCCCTCCATTTTAATCTTTTGCCCGTCCTCATTTTGACTGTTATTCCCTTTTTATCCGTTCCTTCATTGTCCTAAGAGACCTTGTCTTTAAGTCACAAATCAGTCTACAGGAGAAATTCCTCTGATTCCTCTTGTTCCTATGGAGCAACAACATTTTTACTTTTTTCCTGTGAAATTGGGATTTTCGGTGGCATCTGAAGGCTCCAGGCCTGATACAACCTTATCAGATCTATTAGTGTTGATAACAACTACTTTTTGGCCCAATCCACATCAGAATATCCGTTGGATCCTTTGTTTCTAATGCCTCATATTTCATTTGAATTTTCAACCATTACCTGCTGATCATTAAATGCATATCTGCATCTATCACTTTCCTGTTAGATCATTTGGGAGCCTGTTTTGAAATTCAAATTTCGGAGTTGCTAATGCAACTGGTGGACTGTCCTGTGCGTCTTGACTCTTGAACTGGCCCAATCTTGGTTCTGCTCAATTTCAGAACCTTTTCCTTACTATTTTAATTATGATCTCTGCTGCATGTATTGAAAGTCACCAGGATTTTGGAGCAGGAACTGGTTCTCTCATGGGGGTAAAGAGATAGGAGGACATTGCTTGCATGTCTAAAGGGAGCATGATTGTATAGAATTGCCATTCCTCTCTGACGAAGGACAGATAAGGATCAATACCGCTGTCCCAATAAATAGTTGTGTTGTTGAGATTTGAATTCTTGCTCTGGCCAACTGAGTTCTTGAATGTGGCATCATCCACTGTAATAAAAACCTTTAGGTTGAGTTTGGACCATGGATTCAGGATCAGATTTGGATTTATATGGATTTGGATTTTAAACAAAACTCAGTATAATTTTTGTATTACATTTTATCCAAATGGACAATCAAATCCAAGGTCCAAATTCCAACTCCCAAATCCCGTGGGCTGGGGGGGGGGGGTTTGTTTGGATTTTGGATAAAACTTAGTATAATTTTGTATTGCATTTTATCCAAATCAATAACCAAATCCAAGGTCCAAATTCCAACTCCCAAACCCCCCATGGGCTGGGGGGGTGGTGGGGGTTTACATTCCTGTTTTGCTCTCTCCTGCTTGTAAAAGTTGTGCATGCTTATGCCTGTTCCTTCTCTCATTCGTACTCTTTATTACTGCTTCATTGCCTATGATTTGATGAGCTGTTGTTTCTTCTCTTTTGCAGGGGATGATTCTTCATCAAGCGAGCCGATACTCTTATTTCCCAAACGAACATATCAACCTAGCACAATTAGGCGTAAGCGGAATCATGGATTCTTAGCTCGGTACCACTCTCTCTCTCTCTCTCTCTCTCTCTCTTTTTCCCTGAGACACGCATGCATGCATACCTGTTTTTGGCATTCGTGTGTGTTGCACCAAGTTTCTTAGCAGCATAATATCTAGAACCAGGTTTATTGCTTGCGAGTTTGTATTGATTCAAAATTCTTGTCTGAGTGATGCATTCCCAATCATATGAGCAGCAAGGCAACCAAGGGAGGCCAGAGAGTCATCGCTCGGAGAATAGCAAAGGGTCGGGCAAGAATCACTCCTTAGTATCTCTGCCTTTGGGTCAGGTTTTGATTAAGATCGGGCCTAAAAGCCTTCCGTGGTGCATGGCAAAGACTAACAAAATTGCAATGACTTTTTTGCTCTTTTGTTGTTGCTGTGCTTATTCCTTGAGAGGAAACGGAGTACTCATTTTGGAATGTGGATTTGTGTACTTTCTGCTCATGCCCGTGTACTCTCGAGAATCACTCTTGTTGAAAGCATTAATTTTCTGTTTATATTTCAAATTAATCTGTGTAGTGTTCTGGTTTTTGGGCTGATGTCTGGTCGCAAGAGCAGTTTAAATGAATATTAATATAAATCTCAAGATTCTAGTTTTAGTGACTATATTTACCCTTGGAATGGCTCTGCTTCCATTGGTGGTGTTCCAGTTCTCTGCTTGTTAGTATATGGGATGTAGATGCAATTGAGATGATTACCCTGAGTTTCTTGAGATGAATTTTATGTATGCAGTCATACGCATAATGCATCTGTGGTTTGGTAGGAACTCTCTCAGTTCTCTTCTCCAACGCAAGAAAAACATTTTAAATGTACTTGTTGCAAAATATTTGAGCAATTAATTATATTCTGAACTTTTATTCACCCTCTTATTTAAGTAATAAAATGGCAATCACTTTTACTATAATTATTTGTTTAACTTAAAGTAATTCTTGTACTTATTGTTGAATGTTTCCCAACAAGCCCGTAATGTCTCTATTGTACTTATTCTTCCTCACATTTTTGTTTTTGCTTCTAAGAAGTGATGTTATTTTTCGGGTCAAGGTCCATCTAGTGGGCTCTAATGCAATTCCATTAATGATTATTTAAATGCTTGAATAGAATTAGCCCTTGTGATCTTGGTTAGAGTTTAGGATCACCATTCATGTCGCGGGCATGGTGGTTCACGACCACCTAAAATTTTCTTTTATGTAGGATGATTCGGGTTCAAATTTTGGTAGGGAATGGGAATGATTATGAGGTAAGAGTTGGACCATCTCTTACCCTTGTTTAGTCAAGGTCGGCCTAATAAACCTCCAATTGACCGGGTAAAAAAAGCTTCGATTTGCAAATTATTATGATATATTGTAGAGTAAATGTACTATATCTATACTACACATAAAAGTACAAACAGCGTGAATTATTTCATGCACAAAAATATTCGATCACCATTCATGTTGTGGGCATGGTGATTTACGACCACCTAAAATTTTCTCTTATGTAGGATGATTCGGGTTCAAAATTTTGTAGGGAATGGGAATGGGAATGATTATGAGATAAGAGTTGGACCATCTCTTACCCTTGTTTAGTCAAGGTCGGCCTAATAAACCTCCAATTGGCCGGGTAAAAAAAGCTTCGATTTGCAAATTATTATGATATATTGTAGAGTAAATATACTATATCTATACTATATAAAAGTACAAACAGTGTGAATTATTTCATGCACAAAAATATTCTTATCTTTTGAAATTGAGACTAAAAATTCTTAAAAATAAATTTTTATGCTATATATAATCCTAACCTTTTAAAAGGACTAAATATTTCTAATCTATAGTGTGTATAGATGTAAAAATAGTATAAATCATTTTATAGACAAAAATATCTTTATCTTTTGAAAGAAAGACTAAAAATTCTTAAAAATTAATTTTTATACCTTATATATCCTAACATTTTCAAAGAAAGTCTAATGAATACTATATTTGTGTTTCAGCTCTCAAAATTCAAATTTGATCCAACTACATATTCCCAAACAAACGTTATATTTTTCTACACCAGAAATTCAGTCACTGTAGAATTGATGTAGTTGTGTTCATTATCACTTACAGGGCTAAAATAATAAAACTACAAAGTACATAGGTTTTAACACTATTTGATAGCAAACATTTCAATTTCAAGGCCAAGTTCAAGTTATATTTAGGAGTACCTTCACAAATTTAGAAGTTGATTAGTTATAAAAACTTCATGCTTATTTTTGTGAAACGAGGACTAGGATTAGTTATGGCAAGAGAAAATATATCGTCTACAATTCTAACATTAACAGCAAGGTTATATAGACCATGAAAATGAACCATATATCTTTGTAAAATTCTCAACGATTGAATAGCGACACAATTTGATGTCCATCGCTACAATTGAATGTACACAATAAATCGGATCATATAGATATATCTCTTTGAACTGATATTGATTTTGCCTTTCGTGTATGTACTATTTAGAGATTTTGTGCATTATAAGTAGTCTTTTAAGGTATATGTTAAATTTTTATATATGTACATTTTATTGGTCACCCTAGCTTTCAAGTAAAATGATTATTAGGACTATATATAAATGATCCACTGTCACAATAGATGTCTAGATGAACAAAAAGTATTATATGTGGCATTTTTTCAATTTGGGGGGCATATCTTGTGTATTTATACACATAATTTTAGACCTGTTCGAGAATTATTATTAAATATGTACAAGTAGAATTATAGTAAGAATATAATTGACTTGTCCCTATCAATAGCACTTAGCCTGTGTTTGATAGTAATTGTTGAATTATATCATTACGGTATGGGAATGCAATTTTTTATATTATGAAGATCAATTTTATGCTTTGTTCAATTTCAAGGAGACTAAGTGGCAAGTCCAATTGTTATGACGTGTACTTGGAGAATTATAGGGAATTGTTGTTGAATTTTTTCCAAAAATGGGAGATTGCATTTTTGAGTTGATGTCATTTGTCTTGAATAAATAGGACCCACCTATAAGAATGGAGTTTTGCGGTAGGAGTCTTAACACATGCATGTCATTTTTTAGCTATGACTCTATAGGTTTGTGTAGAATGGATAGGAGCTGGATTGATGAAGGAGTTTGGCTTAGTGAGATAGATATATAGGGTGGGAGTCAAGTCATTCATTGAATTTGAAAATTTTCAATAAATAGGAAGAACAAGATTCATTGCAATATTGAAAATCCTTGAGGATGCAGAATTCGTGAATGGGTTCACACGCAGTTATAAAGAAAAGGGCTAACATATTTGATTACTTTGATGAACTTATGCAAGCACGTAGTATGCCACCTAATAGATGTCACAGGTATACTTTTAGTGCATCAAAGCATATGCGACATTTAACTAGTTATCAAATGCTTTTATATATAAGAATAATGCCGAGGAGTAGCGTTGGTAAGAAAACTTTTATTTGTTGATATTCTTTTAATAGGGCTTGGCCTTTCTTTCAAAATTGTTTTGTTATAGATTCAACTTCAAGTAGACAGTACAAAAAAACTGGTTTTTAGTGACAAAATTATTAGTGACGATTTTAATTTCGTCCATAAAAGTGTCATGTTAGTGACAATTTTTAGAAACCGTCATTATTAGCGTAAGTATTAGTGACAGTTTAAAATCCGCTACTAATAAGGCAATTTTAGTGACGAAATTAAAACCGTCACTAATACTTTCGTCACCGAAACCCAATTTTCTCGCTCAAACCATGGCGAGAAACCACTTTTCGTGTGGAAACTATCTCGGGAAATTATTAGCGACGTTTCCTGGGATATTAGTGATGAATTAAAAGCGTTACTAAAAGACACTTATTAGTGACGGTTAATTAACCGTCACTAATAGTATCATATTAGTAACGGTTCTGTAAGTCATTACTAATAATGCATGTTGACTGTGAAAAAGCCGACAATATTAGTGACATTTACTAAAAACTGTCACTAATAACGCATTATTAGTGACGAATCTTCTAAACCATCACTAATAATCTTGTATTAGTAACAGTTTTATAAACCATTACTAATAATACTTTTATTGACTAGAAAAAGTTAACACTATTAGTGATGGTTTATTAAAACCGTTACTAATAGCCAATCATTAATGACGAATTTGTTTAACCGTCACTAGTAGCATTTCTTATTTAAAAAATATAAAAATAATTTATTTAATAATATTAGTGACAGTTTAGAAAAACCATTACTAATAGTCTGTTATTAGTGACGATTTGCATAAATCGTCACTAATAGGCTGGTATTGGTAACGGTTTATGGAACCGTCACTAATAATGCATTTGTTGACCAGTAAAAGTCAACTATATTAGTGATGGTTTATGAAAACCACTACTAATAGCGTATTATTAGCGACAAATTTATTAAACCGTCACTAATAGTGCTTATTATTTGAAAAATATAAAAATAATTTATTTAATTATATTAGTGACAGTTTATAAAAATAGTCACTACCGTCACTAATAGTCTTGTATTAATAACTGTTTATAAAGTCGTCACTAATAATTAAAACAAGTAGTTTAGCTTACAGATAATCCAAAACTAAAGGTTAGGCCTTCCCACGGAGACCGAGATGGCTAAGGAATCATCTCGTCGTGCCATGCCAGCCCCATTAGTGTTCTAGGTCCCTTAATGGCCAAGATGCACAACAAAAACAATGCTACCTAAAATCATGTACATTTTGAATGAGCAATTTAAGAGATAGGCGATACATGATTCAAATCAGGATTTGGTCCCCAAGGAAGTCCCACTTTCATCATCTGCAAAAGATTTTGCTAGTTTCTTTGAGACATACTTTGTAGTATTGTACAAAGGCTTCAGGGAAGCATTACTCATTTTTAGCTTCTTCAATGAATCAAGTCCTGTGAGATATTTTCTCACTTTTCCTAATAGAGGCAACCTCTTTCAAATCTCAAAGAAAGATCTATATGTCTGGCCATTAGAAGCAACCAATACTCTCGGTCTGCTTGTATCAAAGCTGGGATCGAGAGTTCAATTATGTGAGGAAAAGGTAATAGCACCTCCTACATACCTGTTCTATGAACGGTACCTAATTAACTATGAATTATCCTAATTTGAATCATATGGTCATCAATTAACCAATAAATATTAAAATTTCAAAATAAAATGTAAAAACAAGCGTGATTTAGGAATGTTTAATAAGACCTTTAAAGGAGGATATTTTATTGTATAAAACCTTTTTCAAAACTAATATAGGTGAGGTCTGAAATACCTTTTTACCCTTTGTTTTATCATCGGGAAGTACACACTCACAAATAAGATATTTATAGGTACTAAATACATGAAATGATTAAATAAATTCATCAAATTTAAGCAACAAGGAAATTTTCAAAAATTTTCAAGAATATTCTAGTATTTTTCAACAAGGGTCCTTAAAAACATTACAAAATTTTCTCCATTTTATTTATATTTGATATTTTATTTTTTTCCACATTTTTTTTATTTGACTTAAGAATGACTCAAATAATTTTTGTCTATTTTTTTTATTTTTAATAATTTTTTTCTTGATTTTTTTTTATTTTTACTATTTTTTTCCAATTTTTAAAAATTAAAATTCAGTTAAAAATTAAATTTTAAATTCAAAAATAAAACGGGCAGTTCAGGGTTGGCTCAACCAGTTTAACCAGTCAACCCAAGTTGACCCAGTTCAGGGAAGTGGCAGAAAGTAGTTGCCATGTATTAGCGATCAACGACAACACATGGTGGCTAAAAACTTTTTTTTTTTTTTTTTGGAAATTAGACAGTGACACGTGTTGACATCACCACCACATGGCAAAAAATGAAAAGTGATGGGGATTAGGAATAGATTGCTGACATGCTAGCGATCCGGCCTTTTAGAGAAAAGACAATATGGACAATTAGGATTGTGCCACATCACCCACCAAAGGCATGGTTTTCGTTGTGCCATCTGTCATTGTCCATATGTTGACACGTGTCCCACTAATTTTTTTTGAAAATTTTAATATATATTATTTTTTGAAATTTTGTTTTTCTTTCCTTTTCTTTTATTTTCTCTTTCTTTTTTTCTTCTTCTTCCTTTCTGTTTCCCTAAATTCTATCTCTCAGCTCTCCCTTTCTCGCACAACTCTCTCTCTCTCTCTCTCTCTCTCTCTCTCTCTCTCTCTCTCTCTCTCTCTCTCCTTCAAATCTCCTTCTCTCTCACAGCTATCTCTCTCTCTTTCTCACCACTCTCCCCTTCAACTCTCCTTCTCTCTCACATTCTCTCTATTTCTCTCCTTTCTTTACCTCATTCTGTCTCTCATTTCACCGTCTCTCTTGTCTCACTCTTTCTCTTTCGATCTCTTTCTTTTTTATTTCAATCTCTTTCTTTTTTATCTTTTTTTTTTTTTCATTCTCTTTCTTTTTTATTTGTTTGTTTTTTTCATTCTGTCCTTTATTTTTCAAGTGGGAGCATGCATCTATGAAGGTATAATATTTTGACCTCTCCTCCGAATCCTTCCAACCAGATCTCTGCAAGTAAATTTTTGCTCTCTATATTTCTCTTTTTTTGTTTTTTTAATCTTGTATTTTTTTGAGATTATTTTGAAAATTAGCTGGTTGTTCTTGTGGGTTTTCTTGGAGTCCAAACGGGGAGATTGGGGTTTGGTTAACCCTTGTTAGGGTTAACTTCAGGCTTGAGTTAAGGCTAGGGCTGGGGTTCAGGTTGAGCCAGATTGGGCCAAGTCCAACTGGGCCTGGAACTGAATAGAGTTTTGGGCCTTAGGCTAGGTTAATTAGGTCACAACTTAACAGCTGGTGTTTGGGATGAATTAACTCAAGCCCAATTTCGGCTTAGTTTGGGCAGAACAAGAATGGGACTGTGTTTATTTAGATTGGATTAAGCCGAATTGGGCTTTGTTTGGTCAGAACGAGAATGGACTTGGTTCTAGGGTTTTAGGTCTAACGGGTTTGGGTCAATGGGTTAATGAATCTAGGTCAGAGTTGACCTAGGTCTTGGGTCTTTGGATCAGTTTATTTGGACTCAGGTTAAGTTGACTCGGGTCTCAGGGTCGGATATGGGGTATTCAAGTTTTGGTTATCAGACATAGTTTTGGATATTGGTATTCAAGTTTTGGGTTAAGGTTTCAAATATGGGTCAAATACCCAGGTCTGGTGTTTTCATTCAAAATTTCAGGAATTCAGTTTAAATTTTTTATCTTGGAAATTACTTATTTTTTTGAACCCAACCTTGTTTTAATCATGAATTAATCACAAACTAAAAACAAACAAAAAGAAAAGAGTACTAACCTTCTCACTCTTTTGTTTTTGAATTCCTTCACTTTGCATACTTGCTACTTCTCTTTGCTTTCTCTACCCTGATGTTCTCCCTATTGTGAAAAAAGTATGGGATTGCACAACGATAAATGCAGCAAACAATGAAGAACCAAAATATAATTCACAACTATTGGTATCAGAGCGTTGTTGTCATGACATTGGGTACTTCTTCTGCAAGGTTTGATGTTGTCAAATTTGATGGAACCGGAAACTTCGGTTTGTGGCAGAGGAGAGTGAAGAATTTTCTTGTGCAGCAAGGGATGGTGAGGGCCTTGTATGGTGTTCAATTGGAAGGTATGTATGAGGCAAGTTGGAGAGAATTGGAGGCAAAGGCTATTTCTACAATACGTTTGTGTTTGGTCGATGAAGTGCTCTATCATGTGATGGAAGAGGATTCTCCAATGGCTGTGTAACGCCCCGAACCCAGTGGGGTACAGAGTGCCACTTAGAAATAAGTTATTTGATACCACAATTGTAATGACCCGGATCCCAATGGGTTCTAGGGTACGCCTTTCCAAAAACTCAATTTAAAATTAGTAGCAAAAGCAAAATAAACCTCAAACACTATACCAGAGTATTAAACCATCACAAACATATAGGTATCTCCAAATAACAATATTACAACCCAAGAAGTATAGAAACATACTTAATTTAGTATTTTATAAACACTTACTCTAACTGTACTATCTAAACCCTGCCCTGAAGCTCGCTAAGCTTAATTTCCTATATTTCCTAAAATGTGAAATAATTATTGGGGTGAGACACCTCTCAGTAAGATGGAAAAGATTATTATCAGTGTGTGTGACTAACATGAGTTTTAGTGCAAGAAAAATATATAAATTAATTTAACTTTAAAAAAAAAAAACTATGTTTATAAATTGTAACTCACACGTATATAATTAAAAGTACACATTTTTCTTCAAAACATAATTTCCGTCTCAATAATAGCCCATTTACAAAAACCTATAAATATGCATAGAAGAACTCCTCATTTGGACTAACGACATGTTTAACCCCCATGACGGGTTGTGCAGTCTGAAGACTGGACTTAGTTTTGGTTGGCCTACCACCAAGCTAAGTCAAGTAACCGTCTACAAGTATGATTTGCTGACCGCATCCTAGTCTGGACTCAGGAGGGTACACAACCCTTCTCAGGTCAAATCAAATTTTCATCACCCACACTTCTACAACAGTGTGGTTGCACTGGTAATCTTACTAACTACGATATCGAGCTATTGACTTTTTGAGTCCAATCTCTATTTTGATGCTGACAAAGTACTAGTATCTTATATGTGTTTAAGTATGTGAACAGGTCTAGATTTCAGCACACATAAGATCAAGGGACTTGGAAGCCAGAAGAAAATCCACGATCATATGTATCTAGCGCATTTCATGAAGACACACGAGCAAGAAAATTGAAGACATTTAATTTCTATTGTAAATGCATTTTTGGTTTTGGTCTATAATAATTGCATGTCATGCATGATATGGATTGACAAGCTTAGAATAACCATAGTCTGACCGTAAGGATCCAAACCTGACCTTAGGGGACCCAACTTAAACTCAAAACCTTTTTTTTTTAAAAGCTAAAACTCATACAAAGGTTTTTAAAATAACTTAAGGTCAAAAATAGGGTTTGCATTCGGTTGACCGACGTTGGATTTTTGGGCTTAATTTAAAATCTTGGTCGACCGAACCCTTCTAATATTAATTAGCTCAGTCGACCAAACAGACCGTAGGCCAAAAAGTCAAAAGTTTGACTAAGCCTTAGGCGACTGAACCCTTGGCAATATAAATGCCTCGGTCGATCAAATAGGTTAGAGGTCAACAGTTTGACCAAGCCTTAGCCGACTGAACATGAGTTGAACTTATCGTCCTCAGTTGACCAAAGCTAAGATGTGACTTTCTCCATCTTCCTTAGCTGACTGAATTGTTAGCTCAAATTGACCTCGATCGACCAAAGCTCAATCTCGGTAGACTGAACCACTCACCAGGCAACCGAACCTATGAAGGCTTGGGAAATCGCCTGGCTTAGCTGACCGACCATTGGCCACTGTCAATCGAACTGGAAAAATGGTTGTGAGATGTTGTGAGTGTTCGGGCGATCGACCCTAAGCGTCGGGCTGCCGAACCTCTCGGGTTGGCCAATTTTTACCGCAGCTAAACAGGGGTTAATTTTTATTAAACTTAATTAAACTTTTTCAAAATCCCTAATATGTCCCCAATGGTTATATTTTCACCCAACTATATATATATATATATCCCTTCATTACTCAAAATTAACAGTAAGATTAGAGAGAAAATCCTCCCAAAAATATTTTTGATCCTTTTCATTCTTACACTCTCATACACTTAATTTTTGACAAAATTATTTTGGAGAGCATTTATTTTGGGCATATCTTTCATTTCAAAAGTCATTTACTCTCATTGTTATTCATATTTTTTAAATCGTCTTTTTGAGAGTAAAATATAAAGTTTCTCCATTTAGTTTCATGGATAAATATTTTTGGAGGATACTTATTTCTAGCTAGTGAATCTTGCACTTTCATTGCAAGACTTCAAAAGCTCATGTTTGTTTTATTGCAAAAATCTTGTTGAGCTTAACCCTTACTTTCTTTGA
Source organism: Malania oleifera (assembly GCF_029873635.1). Taxonomy (NCBI): domain Eukaryota; kingdom Viridiplantae; phylum Streptophyta; class Magnoliopsida; order Santalales; family Ximeniaceae; genus Malania; species Malania oleifera. The sequence goes on along the minus strand of NC_080423.1, from coordinate 85,578,524 downwards.
GTTATTATATTTGAATATCATTGTTGGGAAGATTTTTAAGGGTTCCAGATCTTTGAACATATTTATTGCATACTATGTTTTTAAATCAAAGATCATATACATATATTTGGGCATAAATCGTTTGAAAGCAAAACCCTAGGTTCTCCTACACTTTTATTGAAAAAAATAATTTTTGGGAGAAAATTTGTATAAGGGTTTAAATCTTTGAAGTGCATTATCATACACATCATTTTCAAAGATAACATTGAGAAAATACCCATACTCATATTGAGCTTCATTTCTCATCATTTGTGAGTGCATTGATTACATTGTGCTTATTGTGGTACATATCTGCTTAGTGTAAGAAACATCTTTATTGTACACAAATATTTGATTATCTGTTGTATTCCCGACGTGTGGTCGGAAGAGGGAGACTTGCCTTGTGAAAAGTTCCGGATTTGCTCAAACCCGGTTAGGAGAGCACCGGACTGGTTTAGAAACGGTTAGGAGAACTAGGTGCACCATCTTGTGAGGTGTTGTATTCGGTGCCGCTCCACCCTTAAGCGAGCCTTAGTGGAATCCTATTACTTGTAAGCTTGAGGCGGGGACGTAGGCAGTATTGGCCGAACCCCGATGTCATATTGAGTGTTCCTTTATTTTTCGCACTTTTAATTTCCATACATGTATGTTATTATTTATTGTCTTGATTATTTTACATAAATGCTTTTAATGATTGAGAAATACTGAGTCTAATATAACTGTTTTATTTATCTGCTTAGTTTATTGAGTTGGGTAATTGACATATGTTTAGAAAGACCCTAGGTTGCAGTATACTGCTTGTGGATTTGAACTTAAACTAGGAAAAGTTTTAAAATTCCAATTCACCCCCCTCTTGGGAATACACCAATTCCAACAATTGGTATCAGAACCTCGTTACAAAAAGCTTAACTGCTTATGTAAAAGATCACAATAGCTCAATTTGATGTATCCCCATTCGGTGAGGGACAATCACCTTCTAAGTCTCCTGTATTTTGTGGTGTCAATTACATCACCTGGAAAATTAGAATGAGTGTATTTATAAAATCAATGGATTGGATGGCTTGACGGATGATTGTTAATGGAATTCATATGCCTTTAAATGAAAATGATATGAAGTTAATGCATGTGAATTCATATGCCATGGACATGTTATACTGTGCTTTAAGTTCTAATATTCTTTTTGAGGTTATGACTTGTGATTCTACGAGGGATATATGGGAGAAATTAGAAAAGAGATATGGAGTGTCTAAGAAAGAAGAGACCACCACTCCAGATATTCCAAGCTCAAATGATCAAGAAGTGGTGAATCATGAAATAACGGTTGTAGTTGACGGAGGTAACTGTATTTCAACCTCCTTTATTAAATATGTCATGCGATGACTCCTCTGTCAATTCATGTTATATGTTATGTGATGAATCATCTGGAAGCATGAGTGATAATTCTAAAAGTGATGCATACACTGATTCATGTGATAATTCTCGTTATATACTTTGTATTGAATCATCTGATGAATGCAATGATCAAAGCATGCTTTCCAACATAAAACTAGAAAGTGCTTTATTTAACATACATAAATTTCTAGCTAGAGTATCTAAACGGAAAACGATTTTGAAAAAGGAAAATAAAAGGTTGGCTATGCAATTGGAAACTCTAAAAGAATATCATGCCACCTTAGAAAAGAAGAAGATCGTGAAGGTCTTGAAAATCATTTGCATAGAAAAGGAAATTGATTATCTTGAAGTGATTTTCAAACCTACTAGTGAAAAGGATACTTCAAAGGAACCCTTAAGAATTAAAAGAAATAAAATTTTCAAAAATGGTTCACCTTTTAATTTCTATACCAGCTCTTATGCCTCATTTAGTAAAAGAAGGATAAATAAGCTTAATCTTTCACGCACTTTCAAAATATGCTTATTCTATAAAAGAAAATGGCACATTCGGTTTACTTATTTAGCTAGAGGTGCTAGAGGCATGGAAAAAGAAATGAAATGGATAATCAGCAAAGCAAACCCCTTAGGACCTAAGGAAAAATGGATTCCAATTGGAATCACATAATCATTTAATTCATCCTTAGCTCTTAGGTTTAGAGCGAGTGTTGATTAAAGGCTTAGGAAGTGGTTCGGGCTTAAAATGTAGAAACTTAGTATATGTCTACCATTCAAATTTTACATACTAAGAATCTTGAAAAATTAAGCCAATACTGAAATTCAAGAAAAATATCCAACCTGAACTTAATACACACACACACACACACACACACACACACACACAAATATATATATCACAACGATTGGATATAATGTGAGAATATTGGTAGAAGTCTGCTTGAAGTCAAAAATCCACTTCCAAATGGACAAGGTAATTGTGCCTGTCATATATTTCCTAATGCTTAACTCATGCTTAAATATAAACATCTTAAGTTAAGCACACTTTGTCCATTTCACAAAGTTGAGGTTTAGGGATTCGTCTCACACTATATATCCTTAGAGATGAGTTGAATGACTAAGTTGGTTGCACTAGGTCTTAAATTCAAGGAGACCTATGCACATGCATCTTAAATCGAAAGGTATTCTAAACTCGTGCCTCTCATACATTGAAAATCATAAGAAAAGAGGCAATTATAGGCTTAGAACACTTAAAGAAATATGCATTGTGACTTTTTAGTCCCATAAGCCTATGTTTTCAAAGCCAAGGTTGAATCACTGAAAATCCTAGGGCTTTTGACTAAAGAAGTTGTAAAATAGAGAAAGGCATAAGATAGATAAGTGCATGACTCAGGGGGAGCATCATCTTCATTGTTCTATAAATTAAATGCTCTCATTATCATATTTTTGCTTTATGAATAAAAGCACTAGAACTTATTATCCATTCCTTGCTTAATGGTTAAATTGTCTAATGGATGTATGTCGATTCTTTTTCGTCATTGAGCTATACTGAATATCTTGAGATGTTTTTACTACTGAAATGCATGTCTGTACTCAAATGTCTCCTGCATGGCGGATGCAGTGATGTGAATTGCATGCTGGTAGTGGATATAGGTTCTTGCATGCCTTAATTGAATGGTATCTGCATAATGCAGATTATTTGAATTTATTGCGTAATTCTATCAGGTTTAGGTACAGGTTTTATGGTAAATTATTCTATTCACAGAAGGCATGCTGCCAAAATTTTGCTAGAAATTTCCCAAAAATAAAACCATGTGAAAACAAGATTATGATAAAAAGAATGTTAAATTATTTTTGAAAGAATGAGTGAAAATTAATTGAATACTTAACTTCATCCTAACATAATCATCAAATATGTAGGAGGCTCATTTGCATCATGCTTAACTTTTTGAATATTGAGGCTCTTCGAAAAACCTTGAATATCATATCCAGTGCTTAAAGATCTATAAATATATATATGGATTGTTCTAGGTTATGAGCTCTATTGAAATGCCTTAATGTATATTCTCCGATGCATTTATGGCCTATAGGGATGACCATACTAATCAAAATAGTTGATAAATTATTAGTATGGTTGGTTTAAAGGATTTAAAATGAATGACTTATACTCCTAGGCATATTGAAATTAGTCTTTAACTAGTATGAGCAACTTATTTCATCTAAGTCTGGATTCAAAACGATAGGGGGAGCATCCAAAATTAAATTTCTATCTTATTATGCTCACCAACTTGTCTAGCTTAGATTTGTTTTGGATTCACGATGGCTCATGTGCTTAATTATAATGTTTTTATTGAATATCTTAAATGAAATTAAATTGCTTAGCGACAGGGTCTTTTGTCTTGCCATATGATCCTTATTTTCAACTTTATGATATCTTTAGGATTTATGTGGTTGGTTATTCTAGCTATATTTTGAATTATGCTTAAATGTTTAACAGAATAATGTTGCTTGCTCGCTTTAAATTAAAGTTTCTTTTTCAGCAAGCACATCCTCTAGTACTTTCTGATAACATCATAAGGGGAATATATATATATATTTATATACATATTTATAATTGTTTTTAGTAAGAAATGGTTTTACGTTAAATATATCTTGTTTCTTGCATATGTGCTTAAATTCTATATCTTTGTTGATCAATATTTATATGCCCATATACTATATGATAAAGGGGGAGATTTTTTTTTTTTTTGTGCACTTAAGCATTAAAAAGGAGGGTAACTTTTTTAAGAGGAGTTCTCTTAAGTTAAGTTTTTTTAATGACCAAATTTTTTTTACTTAGCTTAACCCTTTTGCTGATATCAGAAGGAGGAGATTTTATGTGAGTAAAATGTTAAATCTTGTTACGACCAAAAGGGAGAGAGGTTTGCTAAGCTGCAAGCACGTATGCGTTTATGCTATAATAATAAAATAGAATGCATATGTGTTAAATTGTCTTCTTTCGTTAATATGCGTGTGTTATATTGTTTAAATTTAATTTATGCATATTCTTGGGGGGAGCCTTTTCAGGCATAACTCATTTTGCTCCTCGATGTTTGTCATCATAAAAAAGTGGGGGATTGTTGACTTTTTGAGTTCGATCTTTATTTTTATGCTGACAAAATACCAATATCTTATGTATGTTTAAGTATGTGAACATGTCTAAATTTCAGCACACATAAGATCAAGGGACTTGGAAGCCAAAAGAAAATCCACGATCATATGTATCTGGCGCATTCCATGAAGACATACGAGCAAGAATATTGAAGACATTTAATTTCTATTGTACATGCATTTTTGGTTTTGGTCTGTAATAATTGCATGTCATGCATGATATGGATTGGCAAGCTCATAATGACCATAGCTTGATCGTAGGGATCCAAACCTGACCTTTGGGGACCTAACCTAAACTCAAAACCTTTTTCTTAAAAGTTAAAACTCATACAAAGGATTTTTTAAAATAACTTAAGGTTAAAAACAAGGTTTGCATTCGGTCGACCGACGTTGGATTTTTGGGCTTAATTTAAAATCCCGATCGATCGAACCCTTCTAGTATTAATTAGCTCAGTCGACCAAACAGATCGTAGGCCAGAAAGTCAAAAGTTTGATTAAGCCTCGAGTGACCAAACTCTTGGCATTATAAATGCCTTGGTCGACCGAATAAGTTAGAGGTTAACAGTTTGACCAAGCCTCAGCCGACCGAACATGATTTGAACTTATCGTCCTCAGTCGACCGAAGCTGAGATGTGACTTTCTCCAACGTCCTTAGCCAACCAAACTGTTAGTTCAAATTGACCTCGGTTGACTAAAGCTCAATCTTTCCAGATTGAACCACTCACCAGGTGACCAAACCTACGAAGGCTCAGGAAATTGCTTGGCTTAGCCGATCGACCATTGGCCATGGTCAACTAAACTGGAAAAATGGTTGTGAGCTGTTGTGAGTGTTTGGGCGATCGACCTTAAGCGTCGGGCGGCCGAACCTCTTGGGTTGGCAAATTTTTACCACAGCCAAACATGGGTTAATTTTTATTAAACTTAATTAAACTTTTCCAAAATCCCCAATGGTTACATTTTCACCCAACTCTATATATACCCCTTCATTACTCAAAATTAACAGTAAGATTAAAGAGAAAATCCTCCCAAAAATATTTTTGATCCTTTTCATTCTTACACTCTCCTACACTTAATTTTTGACAAAATTATTTTGGAGAGCATTTATTTTGGGCACATCTTTCATTTCAAAAGTCATTTATTCTCATTGTTATTCATATTTTTTAAATCATCTTTTTGAGAGTAAAATATAAAGTTTCTCCATTTAGTTTCATGGATAAATATTTTTGGAGGATACCTATTTCTAGCTAGTGAATCTTGTACTTTCATTGCAAGACTTCAAAAGCTCATGTTTGTTTTATTGCAAAAATCTTGTTGAGCTTAACCCTTGCTTTCTTTGAGTTATTATATTTGAATATCATTGTTGGGAAGATTTTTAAGGGTTCAAGATCTTTGAACATATTTATTGCATACTCTGTTTTTAAATCAAAGATCATATACATATATTTGGGCATAAATCGTTTGAAAGCAAAACCCTAGGTTCTCCTACACTTTTATTGAAAAAAATAATTTTTGGGAGAAAATTTGTATTAGGGTTCAAATCTTTGAAGTGCATTATCATACACATCATTTTCAAAGATAACATTGAGAAAATACCCATACTTATATTGAGCTTCATTTCTCATCATTTGTGAATGCATTGATTACATTGTGCTTATTGTGGTACATATCTGCTTAGTGTAAGAAACATCTTTATTGTACACAAATATTTGATTATTTGTTGTATTCCTGATGTGTGGTCGGAAGAGGGAGACTTGCCTTGTGAAAAATTCCAGATTTGCTTAGACCTGGTTAGGAGAGCACCAGACTAGTTCATACTCGATTAGGAGAACTAGGTGCACCATCGTGTGAGGTGTTGTATTCGGTGCCACTCCGCCCTTAAGCGAGCCTTAATGGAATCATATTACTTGTGAACTTGAGGCGGGGACATAGGCAATATTGGCCAAACCCCGATATCATATTGGGTGTTCCTTTATTTTTCGCACTTTTAATTTCCATACATGTATGTTATTATTTATTGTCCTGATTATTTTACATACATGCTTTGAATGATTGAGAAATACTGAGTCTAATATAACTGTTTTATTTATCTGCTTAGTTTATTGTGTTGGGTAATTGGCATATGTTTAGAAAGACCTTAGGTTGCAGTATGCTGCTCGTGGATTTGAACTTAACCTAGAAAAATTTTTAAAATTTCAATTTACCTCCTCTTGGGAATACACCAATTCCAACACGAGCTTTCATCACACCTGGTCTATTAGGGTTCTTAAACCATATATTGCAATTTATATAATAAAACAAATAAAATTATCTCATTTTTTTTAACATATGATTCACAATAGCTTTTAAACAATTTTCCCATAACTGCTGAGATCGATATAGAACTGTCAAATTCACAATATCCACAGTATTCTCAACCATTCAAGAAACCAGTATAATATCACAACTTTCGTCATATAATACCATATAAATTCCAACAGGTTTAATTACAAAGTAATTCATTCTCATGCCACACAATTTGAATGTTAATATTATAATTTCATAAATTTCCTAGAAAATTCTTATAAATATAAATACGTAGTAAATTTTTATAAAAACGCAGGTATGATCAATTTCACCTATTTAATTGAATTCCATTATATTCCCAAAAATCCGATTTGATCAAATCTCCGCAATTTAATTTAACTCAAATATATTCCCAAAAACTCGATTTGATCAAATCCCCACAATTTAATTTAACTCAAATATATTTCCAAAACTCGATTTGATCAAATCCCCGCAGTTTAATTTAACCCAAACATTTGGAAATAATTAAAATAAAAATAATCAATTTAAGTCAGGATTATTTTAAAATTAAACTTGACATAATCTATTCCCCTTACCTTAGCCTTGGAGTGGTGCCTACGATGTCCAAACAACGAAATCTCTTTGGTTAAAATGCCGAGGAGCAGAGTTAGGACTCAAAAATGATGTTCGTTTTTCAATTTAGTGGAGAGATGGAGGCATGAATAGAAATTAGCGAGAGAGAGAGCGGAGGGTAGCGAGATGAGAGAGACTGATGCGAGCGAGAGAGAGAGAGAGACGAAGAGACGACGAGATCGGGAAGAGGAGCTTGAGAGAGAGAAATTCGGTTCTTTGGGGGTATTTCTATTTCAATTGATGGATCAGGAAACTTCCTAATCCATCTTATACTTATATCTATATAATATTATAATATTATATTATATTATATTATATTTTTTAATTAATAATTATTATTAATTAATATATTTTTTTGGTTACTACATCCTCCCCTCTTTAAAAAATTTCATCCTCGAAATTTGTTAACTTAACATTTAACCCAAATCGACTCTAAATTGTTTCAATTTTATCCTGTATGAATTTGATTTTCTCATAAGTCTGTTGTATTACCTCTGGCCTCAAAATTCTTCGTTCACCAACCTCGTCCCAATACAACAAATATCAGCACCTTCGACCATATAACGCCTCGTACGGTGCCATCTCGATACTGGCCTAATAGCTATTGTTGTAGGCAAACTCAACCAATGGCAGATACTGAATCCAACTTCCTTCGAAATTTAGCACACATGCCCGCAACATATCCTCCAATATATGAATATTTCTCTTTGATTATCCATCCACCTAGGGGTGAAATACTATGCTAAAGGTAAGTTGAGATCCCAAGGCTTTCTGCAAACTTTTCCAAAACAGGGAGGTGAACCATGGGTCTTGATATGATACAATGGACACTAGTACGCCATGCAATCTAACTATCTCTTGAACATACAACTCTGCTAGTCTATTTATGGAGTAGTTAACTTTGATTGGAACAAAATGGGAATTTTTTTTTAAGCGACTGACAATTACCTAAATGACGTTTTGTGCATGAAGTGCTTATGGTAACCTTGTTACAAAATTCATGGAAATGTGCTCCCACTTCCACTCAGGAATATGGAGTGGTTGCAATGGCCCTGCTGGTCTTTGATGTTCAGCCTTCACTTGTTGACATGTAAGGTACTATTCCATGAATCAGGCAATTTCTCTCTTCATGTTGTTCCACCAGAAAAATTCTTACAAATCCCGATACATCTTGGTGCTTCTTGGATGCACTATATAAAGAGAATGATGAGCCTCTTCCAGGATTGTTCTTTTAATCTCTGCATCATTGGGTACACATAATCTGGTGTGAAACCTTAAAACCCCATCATCTGGGATGCTAAAATTCGTCCTCAGTCCACTCTGTACTTTTACCCATAATCCCTACCAACTCCGAATCTTTCATCTGTGTGGCCTTAATTTTCTTCAGTAAGGTCGGTTGGATTACAAGGTTAGCAATGAAAGCTTGATGGTTCCCTTCCACTATTTCCACACCAAATCTTTCCAGATCCATCCTGATTTGATGTTGAATTACCACTGTTGAGATCGATGCATTCCCTACTTTCGACTTAATGCATCAACTACCACATTGACTTTCCTCAGGTGGTAATTAATAGTACAATTATAATCCTTTATCAGTTTTAGTCATCTTCTCTATCTCATGTTCAGTTCTTTTTGTGTGAAGAAGTACTTAAGAATTTTATGATCTGTAAAAATCTTACACTTTTCATCATATAGGTAGCGTCTCCAGATTTTCAACGCAAATACCACTACCGCCAATTCCAAATCGTGCGTAGGATAATTCTTCTCATACTCCTTGAGTTGCTGAGAATCATATACAATGACCTTCACCTGTTGCATTAATACACACCTAAGTCCTTTCCAAGATGCATCACTGTAAATCACAAAACCACCTTTTCCTGATGGAATTGTCAGTACTAGGGCAATAATGAGTCGCTGCTTTAATTCTTGGAAGCTTTGCTTACATTCATTTATCCACTCATACTTCGCATTCTTCTTTGTTAGTCTCGTCAAAGGACCTAATAATTTAGAAAACCCTTCCATGAATCTGCGATTAGATCCAGCCAAATTTAAGAAACTCCTGACCTCATGAATATTCTTTGGTCTCGCCCAATCCACTACTACCTCTATCTTACTTGGATCCACAGAAATACCACCCCTGTATATCATATGTCCTAGGAAGGTAACATTTTTTTTTTTTTTTTTTCCAGCCAGAACTCACATTTCTTAAATTTGGCAAAAAACTTCTTTTCTCTTAGCACCTATAGTACCAACCTCAAATGATTCTCATGCTCCTTGGGACTTTTCGAATAAACCAAAATATTATCAATAAATACTACCACAAACTAATCCAGATATTTATGGAAGACCCATAAATGCTGCAAGAGCATTAGTTAGTCCTAATAGCATAACCAAGAATTCGTAGTGGTCATACCTAGTTTGGAATACAGCCTTTGGAACATCCCCTAATTTGATTTTTTACCTGATAATACCCTGATCGGTGGTCGATTTTAGAGAAGTTTTATGTTCCTTGGAGTTGGTCAAACAAATCATCTATATGTGGAAGTAGATACTTGTTCTTAACTGTCACCTTATTTATTTCCCGGTAATCAATACCCATTCTCATTGACCCGTTTTATTTTTAACAAATAAAACTGGTGCTCCCCAGGGTGACACATTAGGTTTGACAAATCTTTTATCCAGTAATTCCTGTAACTGCTCCTTCAATTCTTTCAATTCTGTTGGAGCCATTCTATATGGAGTCTTAGAAATTGGTGTCTTTCTTGGAAGTAGGTCAATAGTGAACTCCACTTCACAATCGGGAGGCAAACCAGGTAAGTCCTCAAGAAATACATCTGAGAATTCCCTCACTACTGGGATTTCCTCAAGCTTAGTTGTTTCTTTGGTGTCTCCTTCACACATGCTAGGTACCCCTGGGAATCCATTCAAGCGTAGCCTTTTGAATAAAATAGCTGATTAGATATGGGGTGAGGGAGCGCCGCAATGACCCCAACAAATTTGTACTCCTGCTCTCCAGGAGGTCTAAACACTACCTCTTTCTTGTAACAGTCTATACTAGCATAACTGGAGGAGTCCATCCCTAGAATCACATCAAGTACATGCATGTCAAACACCACTAAGTTAGCCGGTAGCATCTTTCCTTGAATACAGATTGGATAGTTTTTTTTTAAAAAAAACCTTTCTATAAACCACTTAGGTTCCCGTCGGTGAGACCACAGATAAGTTAGCATTTAATGGTTGAGTTCCTACCCCACACATTTTAATATACTCCAAAGATATAAATGAATGAATTGCCCTTGAATCAAACAATACAACAACTTTATTTGCAAAAAAAAAAGATATTACCTATCACCATGCCGCCTGTATTTTCTGCATCTTCCGGTGTAAGAGAATAAACCAATGCCTGGGCAGTGTTACTCTGATGGTTGCCTCGGGTGCCGGATTGTTTCCTCATAATTGACTAGAAGTGAGGACATTATTCGGCGGCACACGACAGTCTCGTGCATTGTGACCGGGTCTACCGCATCGATAACAAATAATCGCTCTAACATGGTATTCCCTCGAATGCCTCACATTACACCTAGGACATGGAGGGCATGATGGATTACCCTGATGAGCTCTATTCCCCATTTCCTGTCTCTAACCCACATTTTTACTATTTCTTCTCCACAAATCCTGACTTGTACCAGCTTGAAAACTAGGAGGCATGGGCCTCTTCCTCTGATTTTGTACCCCTGCACTTCTCTGTAGACTTGTCTCCAATACCGTTGCCTTGTCCACCAACTCCGAGAAATTTTGAACCTAAATTCCACCACCTGCTCGTAGATCCTCAGATTCAAACCTTTCTCAAATCTCCACACCTTCTTAGATTCATCTAAAACCATATCTGGGAAAAATCGAGACAACTCAATAAACTTGGCCGTATATTATCGAACGATCAAGTTCCCCTGTGTTAAATTGATAAACTCCTCTGCCTTGACATCTTTGGTGGAAGAGGGAAAGTATTGATCATAGAATATTTCCTTAAACGGTTCCATGTCAAGGTTGCTGGTTCTGGCCTTTGTTCTTTGAGTAACTTCGCAAAAATCCACCAATGTTTGGCCTCCCCGGTCATTTTAAAAATGGCATACAAAACCTTCTGCTCATCTGCGTAGCGAAGACTTGCCAATAACTCCTCCACCTGGATCTAGTTCTTTGCAATGATTGGATCAGCTCCTCCCGTAAAAGTTTGGGGGGGGGGGTTCATGTGAGTGAATTGCTCGACAGTGCAACCTTGGTCAGGGGGTAGGCAGTTTTGTCTCCTACAATTCCGCCCAACCTATACCATAACCCGCTGGTTTAGCCCGTGTATCAATGAAGTAGAATCACTGCCTTCTCCATTGAAAGCCCCCAAATCATTACTTCCTCCAACGTCCACGTTCTTATCTCTGGAAACTATTCTAAAGGTTGGACAAACAACGAATTTAGAATCCTAATGCCGTAACACGAACGATACAATATTTCACTAGGAATTTATAAAGTACTCAACACGCTATACAAGATTACATAGACTTTCCTTTAGGGACTTCTTCCTACAAATCAATCAACTTAAAGTTGAAGTTCAAATTTTACATTTCAGTCTCATTGCCGCAAAACAAAATTGTTGGTGGTTTGTCTGGCTTTTCTGAAATCGTCGATTGCTTCAGAAAAATCATAGAAAGCCATCGATGGATTTTTTCTTCCTGGCTGTGAGACAAAAATCCAAAATTCTAATGCATCCTATGCCCAATCAACCTTACAACTTCTGGTTGACCCATTCTTACCCTTATCATAATTCATACCTATACTCTAGTAATAGTCATCCTTAAAGTCTATAGAACCTATTAACTTAGGCTCTGATAACACAAATGTAATACCCCAAACCCGATGGGGTCCAGAGTGCCACTTAGAAATAAGTTCTTTGATACCACAACTATAATGAACCGGATCCCAATGGGGTCCTAGGTATGCCTTTCCAAAAACTCAATTTATAACAAGCATTGGAAACAAAATAAACCTCGAATACTATACCAGAGTACTAAACCATCACAAACATATAGGCATCTCCAAATAACAATATTAACCCAAGAAGTATAGAAACATACTTGATTCGGTATTTTACAAACACTTACTCTAACTATACTATATAAACCCCGCTCTGAAGCTTGCTAAGCTTGATTTATTGTATTTCCTGAAATGTGAAATAATTATTGGGGTGAGACACCTCTTAGTAAGACGAAACAAATTATTATCAGTGTGTGGTTAACATGAGTTTTAGTGCAAGCAAAATATATCCATTAATTTAACTTTAAATAAAACTGCGTTTATAAACTGTAATTCACACCTATATAATTAAAAGTACACATTTTCCTTCAAAATATAATTTCCGTCTCAATAATAGCCCATTTAAAAAAACCTACAAATATGCATAGAAGAACTCTTCACTTGGACTAACGACATGTTTAACCCCCAGATTATAGATTATTTTTATTATCAAGAAAATACAGATTTTAATACAGGGGTTGTAGTTATTTAGTTGTGTGACATGAGTTAATATCATATCAGCACAAAATTTATATAGCTTTCAGAATATCATGATTTGCAGTATACGCACAGAAATATACTTTATAACATTTTACAGAATACCATGACATACAGACTTCAGAACCATAACATTTAGATATTTCAGTTATTCAGATATTTCAGCTTACTCAAATATTACAGTTTATCCAGATCAGATTTTACAATGTTATGGTTATTACAGTTGAAACAAATATGGTAAACGTAAAGATGTATATATATATATATATATATATATATAAAATAGTATTATACAGTATCAGACTCTGATGGATCAGATTAGTTCTCAGAGCATGGTACCGTAGCTATTTCATATCAGAGTGCAACCGTATATCTCAGATAGTGTGCGGATTTATCAGCAGCTGATCGTGCCTTGGGAGGTACTGCAGACTCCTCGGTAGTCCAGGTTGAGGCGGCCGATTCGACTAGGGAGATTTCAATTGATTTATCCTGGTAGGCCAGCTAGTGTTAAGTTCCGCCTATAGGCCGCACAACCCTGTCATGAGGGGTTAAATCATGACATACAACCATCTAGAAAAGTTTTCATAGTTTATAGAAAAACAACAGATATATTTATTGTTACTAAAAGTATGATCAAATAGAAAGTTTAGAAACAGTTGTATTTTAAGCCACATAGGTGTGAGTTATACTATATACTATTTTACATGCTATCTCAATTTCAGTTATCTATCAATATATTATTCATGTAGACTCTGTTGCCACACACTAGTAATAGCATATTTCGTCTTACTGAGAGTTGTCTCATCTCAGTAATTTAACATTTTTCAGGTGATCCAGTTAGACGAGCAAATCAGACTTGGAGATAGGAGATATTATACTGCCATGTCAGAAGGGTACGATTTTAGGGAGGTGATTATTGTAGGCATATAGGAAGTTGGTGGCGAATTTTTGGAAAGATGTTATGTATAATGGTTTGGGAAAAATACTGATTTCTGGTATGGTATTATGGATGACGACTTATGTTCCGTTGCATAGGTGGTTGAACGTCCCTCAATTTCTTAATATAAAATATCACATAATAAATTAAACTGGTCAACCCCGAACCGTGGGTAGCGGGGGAAACTGTCATACAAGCGGAAAAACTAGCAGCAGGAAACATAAATCTCAAACATCCAGTCATAAAATATAATAACAGAGCTTCTATACCTATGATAATGTACTACTTTACATCCTCATGTACATCAAATATCTCTAGGGTTCAAACACAAAATAATTCTAACCCTAGTTACAAAAATCTTACCCTCTCACAGGGTAATTCTCACTAATCTCAACGGCGGTCTTGACCGCCGGTCTATCAGGGACTCCGAAAAATGTAATAATATTGGGGGTGTTATTGACTACTCTCTCGGTAAGGAAAATAACAAATACAGCTGTGTGGGCAACCTGAATATGTAAAGCATTTATATGTATCTAGTAACATTTCAAAATCCATAAACCATCATCATTATCGTACTGGGTAAACAATAGTTTCCACATCTGTTAATAATTCATATCATACATAAATAATTTGTTATAACTGTAGTACTGAAAATAAACACAGGATGACTAGTAGCTGGTGCATGTAGTACCCCCTGACGGGTTGTGCAGCCCGAAGGCGGAACCGACAATGGCTGGCGACCACTGCCGAATCAAATATGTCTGTAATTACGAGGAGCCGCACACCCTGGTCCGGACTGCCGGTGGTACGCTCAACAATCTAATGAAACCACATCGATATCCATCTCCCATCCCTTCGTGGGACGGTAGACGAATAAGGGCCTCGTGCCAAAATGAACCCATACGCTACGGACGAGTCCTGGTCTGAAACTAAAACTAACATGCTGGTTATGAAAACCTATAATACATGATCATACAAAATATCATTACGGCACGTGCCGCAAAACCTCCATACGGCCTCGCGCGAAATCCATTACATATGGCCTCGCGCAAAAATCAGAGTAAATACGGCTCGCGCCCAATAATATAAAATACGGCCTGTGGCCGATAGCATAGATTCGCATCGTGCCGATAACATAAATACAGGGCCTGCGCCAATACATAATACGGCCCTCGTGCCGATAACAATAAATAATGGCTCGGCCAAAATGTTTCAGGTATATATATACTGCAAATACATCATTTATCACAACATAACTCTATTTCATTAAATGCCTGCAATCATGCTTGGTTGTAAAATATTCACATATAATAAATTCACATAAAATAATATTCATGCCACAATATGCTGTTAAAAGTCATACTATATTCTAAAAACGTGAATCTATTTACATCTATACATACATATACATTTTAATCATCATAGCAGTATTTCCCAATCGTACATTTCATGCGTAATACACAATATAAACATATGATTTTCTGAAAATAGTTTACGCTATCATAATAATTTGGATAGAAAAAGTACTGCTTGAAGTTTAGTCCATTACCTGACTATTGCGAAATTCCTTAGGACCCAAAATTTCACGCCCTTGGCGCCCGAAATTTAAATTCCTGCAATTTACATTTTTCCCCAAATTAATTAATCTATTTCTTCCAAAATAATACTCATCTAGCCTTCCTTAGGCTCCATATACCTCAAATTAATATTTAAACTATTATTTAATATCCCTACTTAATTTTTCAAATTTTGCCTGCGGGTCCCAAAATTATACCCGCGGCGCTCACCCGAACCCTAAATTTCAGAAATCTTACTTCAGCCTCAGATGCTTAATATTTTAGCATTTTTAAATTAATGCTAATTAATTAAAAATAAGCCCATTAATAATCCATCCGCACCCCAAATTGGGAGTTTTGGCCCGACACCTCCACGAGAATTCCGTCCCACTAGACTTGTAGAGAATCATCCCTAGATTCTCGTGGTGGTGTCCGTTCGTCAATTGGGCTTATATTTTGCAAGAAATTAAAGAAAAAGGGGAAAATGGCTTACCCCAAGGAATATGCTTATGCCGCTCCTATCACCGATCTGCTTTAGTAGAAACGACGGCAGCAGCGAATGGAGTCCAGTGGTATCTTCGGATTTTCGATCGGGCGAAAATCCGTCACGAAATCGAGGAGAGAGAGAGAGAGAACGTGAGGAGAGAGAGAGAGAGTGAGCTGCGTTGCAGCAACAGAGAGAAAAAAAAAAATAAAGAAGAAGAAGAAGAAGAAGATGATGATGATGTGGGGATGGGATGATGATGATGTGGGGATGGGATGTTTAAATAAAACATTTCATCCTGAAGCTTTCTGAAGCTTCAGGATGTTACTATTAATAATAATAATAATAATAATAATAATAATAATAATATATTTAATTAATATTAATAATAATATATTTTATTAATAAAATAAAAATAAATTTTAATTAATTAATTTTTTTTTCTTCTCTTTTTTTTTTTAAAAAAAAATCTGTTTAATTAATTAATTAATAATTAATATTTTATTTTTTTATTTTATTTTATTTTCTTTTCTTTTTTTTGAAATCATTCTATTAATCTTTTATATCTCTTTTTGGGGGTTTTTACATTCTCCCCTCGTTATAAAAATTTCGTCCTCGAAATTTGTCATTCCCCTATTTCCTTTCTTTAGTGAAAACGCTTCTAAATTTTTTTTTTTTTTTTGATTACCCTCACTTATGGCGGAGGAATACCGTGGTTACAATAAGGGCTCTGAGAGATCACAACTATTCAAAATTCTCCCTAAACCATTCACGTTTCAAAACTAAAAACTTTATCTATCTTATGTTACACTATACAAATAAAAACTACAACAATATTCCATTCACTTGACTAGCTCAACTCTAACTCCACTGAATAAGTGTGGATATCTCTGGCGCATCTGATCCTCTAGTTCCCAAGAAGCCTCTTCAATGGCATGGTTGCGCCACAGAACTTTTACCAGTGGAATCTTTTTCGTGCGTAGCTCCTGTTCCTTCCAGTCAAGAATTTGCACTGGCACTTCCTCATAAACTAAAGTATCGCCCAATTCCAGTGCTTCATATCTAATCACATGGGAGGGGTCTGGGACGTATTTCCTCAACATAGAAACGTGGAATACGTCATGGATCCTAAATAGGACCGATGGTAATGCCAAACGATAGGCAACTGGACCCACTCTCTCAAGAATCTCGAATGGTCCAATATACCTAGGGCTCAGCTTACCCTTCCTCCCGAACCTCATAACACCCTTCAGCGGTGCCACCTTCAGGAACACGTGATCTCCTGTGTCAAACTCCAATTCTCGCCGACGAGTATCAGCATAACTCTTCTGCCGGCTCTGCGCTGTCAAACTTGCTGGCACGTCAAACACTGACCCACAAACTGAGCTATCTCCCTTTTCATGTTGCTCCACCAGAAGGACTCTCGGAGATCCCTGTACATTTTAGTGCTACCCGGATGTACAGTATATAGGGATCGATGTGCTTCCTCCAGAATGACTTTCTTGATCTCAGGATCGGCAGGAACACATAACCTGGTATGGAATCTCAGGGCTCCATCATCTGAAATGCTGAACTCTGATTCCTGACCATCCTGTACCTTTCCCATAAGCTCTACTAGTTCTACATCATTCCTTTGAGCTGCTTTAATCCTCTCCTGTAGAGTCGGCTGCAAAACCAAGTCAGCAATAAACACCTGGTGATCGCCCTCTACCAGCTCCACACCAAGCCTCTCCAAGTCCATCTGAATCGGATGCTGAATCTCCCTTGTAGATACAGATGATTCCACTGATTTCCGACTCAAAGCATCAGCAACCACATTAGCCTTTCCCGGGTGGTAGCTAATAGTGCAGTCGTAATCCTTTATTAGCTCCAACCATCTCCTCTGCCTCATATTCAATTCCTTCTGCGTGAAGAAATACTTTAAACTCTTATGGTCAGTAAATATCTCACACCTACCCCCATATAGATAATGCCTCCAAATCTTCAGCGCGTAAACAACCGCCGCCAACTCCAGATCGTGGGTAGGGTAGTTCTTCTCATATTCTTTCAACTGTCGTGAGGCATAGGCTATCACTCTCCCCCGCTGCATCAACACGCATCCGAGCCCTTTATGGGACGCATCACTGTAAATTATGAACCCCTCTTCTCCTAAAGGAATCGTCAACACAGGCGCAGTGATGAGTCGCTGCTTCAACTCCTGGAAGCTCTGTTCACATTCATCAGACCACTCAAACTTCGCTCCTTTCCTAGTCAATCTGGTCAACGGGCCTGACAATCGAGAAAAGCCCTCAACAAACCTGCGGTAGTACCCAGCCAATCCTAGGAAACTCCTGATCTCGTGCACATTCTTTGGTCGTACCCAGTCAACTACCGCCTCAATCTTACTCGGATCAACAGAAATACCACCCTTGGATACAACGTGTCCAAGGAAGGTAACCTGTTCCAGCCAGAACTCACACTTCTTGAGTTTTGCATATAGCTTCTTCTCTCGCAGCACCTTCAACACTATACTCAAATGCTCCTCATGCTCCTCTGCACTCTTCGAATATACCAGTATATCATCAATAAATACTACCACAAACTGATCCAAATACTGGTGAAAAACCCTGTTCATAAGATCCATAAACACCGCAGGAGCATTCGTGAACCCAAACGGCATAACTAGAAATTCATAGTGACCATACCGTGTTCTAAATGCCGTCTTCAGAACATCTTCCGCCCTGACTTTCACCTGATGGTACCCGGAGCGTAAATCTATCTTCGAAAAGATCTGTGTCCCCTGTAACTGGTCAAACAAATCATCAATACGCGGGAGCGGGTATTTATTCTTGATAGTTACTTTATTTATTTCTCGATAGTCGATGCATAATCTCATCGAGCCATCCGTCTTCCTCACAAACAAAACTGGTGCTCCCCAGGGTGACACACTGGGCCGAATGAACCCCTTATCTAACAGCTCCTGCAACTGCTCTTTCAATTCTTTCAGCTCTGCCGGTGCCATTCTATACGGCGCCTTCGAAATCGGTGTTGTCCCCGGAACCAGATCAATAACAAACTCTACCTCACGATCAGGAGGTAGTCCCGGCAAATCCTCTGGAAATACATCAGGGAAATCTCTCACCACTGGGATATCCTCCACCCTCAGTTCGCCTTCTGATACAGCCTTCACATAGGCTAAATATCCCTGACAACCTTCTGATAGCAATCTACACGCCTGGATAGCCGATAATAACTGAGGTGGGGTGCGCACATGTGATCCCACAAATCTGTACTCCTGTCCCTCTGGAGGTCTAAACACTACCACTCTCTGACGGCAATCAATGCTAGCATAGTGGGCAGCTAGCCAATCCATGCCCAAGATCACCTCAAACCCATGCATGTCTAAAATCACCAAATTAGCTAACAAATACCTCCCTTGAATATCCACTGGACAGTCCCTGAGTACCTTCCTACATACCCCTACGGTTCCAGTTGGCGTAGCAACAGACAAACTAATTTCTAACTGCTGAGGCTCAAACCCACACAATTTAACATAATCCCAGGCGATAAATGAATGCGTCGCCCCAGAATCAAACAAAACAGTAGCTTTAAATGACAGTATTGAAACAGTACCTGTCACCACATCTCCTGCCGCCTCAGCATCACCCGGTGTCAAAGCAAAAACTCTAGCTGGGGCCGTATTCCTCTGCTGGCCTCCTCGTGGTGCCTGGTAACCTCCTCGTGCAGGTCTAGGAACAGTACCAATCTGTGTCGGACACTCCCTCATCATATGTCCCGGCTCCCCGCACCTGTAGCAGACACCTCGCCCAGCACGACACTCTCCCAGGTGTTTCTTCCCGCAAGATGGGCAAGCGGGAGATGGCTGTGCACCCTGGAAACCGCGATTCCCGGTCTTCTGTCTCCGGTCCCTATAATAGCCACCTCTCTTCCACGCGGCACGGTCGGCTCCCTGCTGGAAATCAGAAGGTATGGATCTCTTCTTCTGCCTCTGCTCCTCAGCCTCCAATCGCTCTCCAGTCTCTGCTATAGTGGCTCTATCCACTAGTTCAGTAAAATCCTGCAACTTCAGAATCGATATCTGCTTATAAATTTCTCTCCTCAAACCTCTTTCAAACTGTCGTACCTTCTTCACCTCATCTGGAATAATGTACGGGGCGAAGCGAGATAGTTCGATGAACCTCGCCGCGTACTGCTGTACTGACAGCTGTCCCTGCTTCAGATTCAGGAACTCCGTAATCTTAGCCTCCCTGAAAGAGGCTGGAAAATACCTGTTGAAGAATATCTCTCTAAATCGCTCCCAAGTCATCTCTACAGGTATAGTCCTCTGCTGCTCTAATACTCTCATCGCTGACCACCACCTCTCGGCCTCTCCAGTCAGTCTGTAGGTGGCAAACAGCACCTTCTGCTCCTCTGAACACTGTAGTACTGCAAATATTTTCTCCATCTCCTGCACCCAATTCTCAGCAACTGCAGGGTCCGTTCCTCCTGAGAAAGCTGGAGGATTCATCTTTATGAACTTCTCAATCGTACAACCGTGGCCTACAGACGGACCACCCTGTTCTCTCGAACTCCTGGCAATTTCTGCCATAACCTGTTGTGCTACGCTGCGTAAGACTGCATCTGAATCACTACCCGCAGCGCCTGAGGGTCCAGCACCCTCACTCCCACTGGCGTGGGCACTATTTCCACCGTGGTCCATCCTAAAAGAAGAAATAACTTAACTCAAAACCTCTTTTCCTACGTGTATCCCCCAACTCATATAGTATATTCTCCTAATTAACTTCTCACTCCTAATCTCAATTCAAGGTTCAATCCTGCAACCTAGATACCCGACCCGACGATAGTTTACAATGAATTTCCTGAAATCGTCACCCCAGGAAAATCATACAAACCACCACGGAAGTCCTGCATCTAGACTACAAAACCAGACCTCAAATCCCCTTATCCTATACTCTGGTATTAATACTGCTGCACTCTAGAGTCTACAGAACCTAGTATCCTAGGCTCTGATACCAAATGTAACGTCCCTCAATTTCTTAATATAAAATATCACATAATAAATAAAATGGTCAACCCGAACCCGTGGGTAGCGGGGACACCTGTCATACACAGCGGAAAACCTAGCAGCAGTACACATAAAATCTCAAACATCCAGTCATAAAATATAATACCAGAGCTTTCTATAACATTATGATACTGTACTACTATACATCCTCATGTACATCAAAATATCTCTAGGGTCAAACACAAAATAATTCTAACCCTAGTACAAAATCTTACCCTCCTCACAGGGTAATCTCACTAATCTCAACGGCGGTCTTGACCCGCCGGTCTCTCAGGGACTCCTGAAAAATGTAATAATATTGGGGGTGAGACACTTCTCAGTAAGGGAAAATAAACTAAATACAGCTGTGTGGCAACATGAATATTTAAAGCATTTATACGTATATAGTACATTTCATAACTCCATAAACATCATCATATCGTACTGGGTAAACATATATTTTCACATCTGTTAATAATTCATATCATACATAAAATCATTTGTTATAACTGTAGTACTGAAAATAAACACAGGATGACTAGCTAGCTGGTGTCATGTATTACCCCCCATGACGGGTTGTGCAGCCCGAAGGCGGAACCCGACAATGGCTGGCCGACCACTGCCGAATCAAATATGTCTGTAAGTACGATGAGCCCGCCACACCCTGGTCCGGACTGCCAGGTGGACGTCCACACTCTACTGAAAGCCACATCGACTATCCATCTCCCATCCCCTCGTGGGACGGTAGCACTAATAAGGCCTCGTGCCAAAATGAACCCATAGCTACGGTACCGAGCTCCTGGTCTGAACTAAACTAACATCCTGGTTATGAAAACATATAATACATGATCATACATAATATCATTACGGCCTCGTGCCGAAAACATAAATACGGCCTCGCGCCGAAATCATACATATGGCCTCGCGCCAAAATCATAGTAAATACGGCCTCGCGCCAATAATATAAATACGGCCTCGTGCCGATAGCATAGATTCGGCCTCGTGCCGATAACATAAATACATGGCCTCGCGCCAATAACATAAATACGGCCTCGTGCCGATAACATAAATATATGGCCTCGCGCCAAAATTGTTTCAGGTATATATATACTGAAAATACATCATTTATCACAACATAACTCATATTTTCATAAATGCCTGAAATCATGCTTGGTTCGTAAAATCTTTCACATCATAATACATTTCACATAAAATAATATTCATGCCACACATATGCTGTTAAAAGTCATACTTCATATTCTAAAAACGTGAATTATTTACATCTCATACATACATATACATTTTAATCATCATAGCAGTATTTTCCCAATCGTACATTTCATGCGTAATACACAATATAACATATGCTTTTCTGAAAATAAATTTACTCATAATCAATAATAATTTGTATGAAAAATTACTGCTTTAGTTTATTCCCTTACCTGACTATTGCGAAATTCCTTAGGACCCAAAATTTCACGCCCTTGGCGCCCGAAATTTAATTCCTGCAATTTACATTTTTCCCCAAATTAATTAATCTATTTCTCCAAAATAATACTCATCTAGCCTTCCTTAGGCTCCATATACCTCAAATTAATATTTAAACTATTATTTAATATCCCTACTTAATTTTTCAAATTTTGCCTGCGGGTCCCAAAATTATACCCGCGGCGCTCACCCGAACCCTAAATTTCAGAAATCTTACTTCAGCCTCAGATGCTTAATATTTTAGCATTTTTAAATTAATGCTAATTAATTAAAAATAAGCCCCTTAATAATCACCGCACCCCAAATTTGGAGTTTTGGCCCGACACCTCCACGAGAATTCCGTCCCACTAGACTTGTAGAGAATCATCCCTAGATTCTCGTGGTAGTGTCCGTTCGTCAATTGGGCTTATATTTTGCAAGAAATTAAAGAAAAAGGGGAAAATGGCTTACCCCAAGGAATATGCTTATGCCGCTCCTATCACCGATCTGCTTTAGTAGAAACGACGGCAGCAGCGAATGGAGTCCAGTGGTATCTTCGGATTTTCGATCGGGCGAAAATCCGTCACGAAATCGAGGAGAGAGAGAGAGAGAACGTGAGGAGAGAGAGAGAGAGTGAGCTGCGTTGCAGCAACAGAGAAAAAAAAAAAATAAAGAAGAAGAAGAAGAAGAAGATGATGATGATGTGGGGATGGGATGATGATGATGTGGGGATGGGATGTTTAAATAAAACATTTCATCCTGAAGCTTTCTGAAGCTTCAGGATGTTACTATTAATAATAATAATAATAATAATAATAATAATAATAATAATATATTTAATTAATATTAATAATAATATATTTTATTAATAAAATAAAAATAAATTTTAATTAATTAATTTTTTTTTTCTTCTCTTTTTTTTTTTTTTAAAAAAAAATCTGTTTAATTAATTAATTAATAATTAATATTTTATTTTTTTATTTTATTTTATTTTATTTTCTTTTTTTTGAAATCATTCTATTAATCTTTTATATCTCTTTTTGGGGGTTTTTACATGTGTTATTACGAACAGGGATTCCTTGGTACCCATTTAGGTATCGAGATGTTATAGTAGGTCCTTACTAGTTTCGTATCAGTGATATTAATTTACATTATATTGTTTTGTAGATTATAAATATACATACAAAAATGGTACAAATTTTTGGGTCGTTACACAATCAGTAATTGAAATCTCTTTTTGTGTGTGTAGGTGTAAGCATGAAAGAGCTGGCCCCCTACTAAAATTTCCTTCTTTTTTTAAATTATTTTCTTTGTATTTTATTTTTTTTATTTGAAATTGTACAAATGAATATGAATTTGAATTGAATGGTGAAATGATAAGTCCGATTTTTGCTATATAGAGTCTTAGACAAAATGGAATGTCTACATTCATATCTTGTTTTAAATGTTGATTAAATGTTTAAATAGATATTGCCTGAATTTGTAGCTTTTTCAAAAGGATTTGTACGTCTAAGGTTATTGATTAAAGAAATTGTACTAGAACTACTTTTAATTTGGGTTTTATAAAAATAATGAATATATATTGCTTTTGGTGGTGAAATAGTGTCATTGCGAAAAATTGTCATTAGATTTTCCAACAAAATTTTAGTGACCGAAGTTTTGCATCCCTAAATGCATATGCTCGATAAGGTTTTCACATTCCTAAAGCTCATTAGGGACAACATTCTTTTCTCATTACATGATTCCAAACTAATTTTTTTTGTCTAATTTTTAGTTGTTAGGTGACTTCGTTGTCTTCCATGATTTTTGGAGATGAATTTTTTTTTTTGCTAGAAATTATGTTTTAGGGACAAGCTTTCTTTATTGTATAAAATTCACGACTCAGTTATCTATTCTTTAGAGATGTATGAATTTACCCTTAAAAGTTGTCTTCTTGCAACTAACTTCTAAATTTGCCTGAGAAAACGAGTGATAATTATTTTTTGTGAGAAAGACACTTTTATTTATCATTTTTGAATATTTATAGAGATGAATTTTTAAACTTTTAGGGATGTGATGATTCATCCCTTTAAAATATTTTTCTTCTGGCAATTGTAAGATGTATGCTTGATTTTATTGATGTTGATGAGTAAATGGTTTAAATTAATGTTACAAAGTGATAAAAAAAAAATCTTTTTGGCACCTATGATTGTGACACTTCTAGTAGAAACCTTAAGATACAGTTGGGAATTATTTGTAGAAGGGAATGACAAAACATTTGTAGCATGATCTAATGGGCCCCTCGACCAAAAAAAACACCAATAGAGAGCTAGTCAAGTGTTTGTTCAATTGTGAAAACTAAATTTATTTTTCACGTCTATTTTAAAAATAATTTAAAAAAATGATTTTTTTTTTTTAGTTTTTCAACATTTATGAAAAAAATATTTTAAATTTTTCTACACCAATGTTAGGAAATTGAAAAATAATGTAACATTTCTTATAATTTTTTGAAATTAGAAATAAAAAATAAAATTATTTTCTATATTTGAAAAGACTTAACATTTTAGTCTAAATCCTGATTTTGGCATTTTGAACCTCCAAATGAAGTGCTTGTACATGCAGTTTGAATGTAAAAAAATAGGTTTGTTAATGATGGTGATTCAAAATTGTCTTTGAAACTCAATTTTCAATCAATATTTATGAATAAATAAGTTTAAAAACCACCTTGGGGTAAAAGGAGTGAGGTTTTTATTGATTAACAAGCTTTGGATCTACCACTGAATTGGAATTTCAAGCTGCAAAGCACTTGTTGGAGTATAAAATTCTTTAAAAGTCAAAAATTAAACTTATGCAAAAAATTGCAGAAAACTAACAAAAAATATGTTAATTTAATATATATATATATGCGGAAACGTGCGGAATGATCGTGTCATGCAGAACGGTGCAGCAATTACGATAAAATATTACGAAAACCCACACAGATAATGAAAGCAATAATCAACACAAGAATTTAACGCAATTCGACAAAATGCCTACGTCCACAGGAGCAAGCGACAGCTGAAATTCACTATCCATCCAAAACCAGGATTGCAACAATGTATTTATACTAACCTTAAGACGTACAGAGGTATTAGAGAATCCCTCAAATATCTCTGTATCAATTTGCACAGGATTGGCCTCCGTATCCCCAACCTATTGATCTTCCTAATTTAAATTTCAAAAAACAACGTTGAACAAAACCTTCGACGATTTTCTTCCTAAATGGTTATTGGAAGAAACCGTCGATGTAACCATCGATGTACTCTGCAAACCGTCGATGATTTTTCTTTAGACCAACTTCCTTATTTTCCCTAGTCTGCTTTCTTTGTACATGTGTTCCACTCGATATGAGCTACATACTACAACAATATCCACCTTGGCAAATATTCACCCATTAGGAGAAAATGAAAACATAACCCCCAGCTCCACTTGGGACAAAAGATTGGAACGCCTCCTGTAAGAACTCGACCCGAGATAAGTGTATTAAATAAATGGGGAAAAGAGAAGGAAAATTTAAAAGGGAAAAATATGCAGGGCTCGTTGACGAGGCCTCCTTGCTCATCGACGAAGTTCCTTGTACATCTCAGCGATGAGGTTCAATGGTTCGTCGATGAGGAGATGCCGAGAGATTTTGGGAAATCCTTAAATCTCAGGCTCGTCGATGAGGCCACCTTAGCGTCGACAAACTTCCTTCTTCAGCTCGTCAATGAGGACATTGTCTCGTTGACGAGGCTAGCCGGGTCAAAGGAGTTATAAATATCTTTTAGCTTGCTTAATAAGGAAGAAATCAAAATCCTCTCTCTCTCTGTCTCTCTTTCTCACTAGAACTCGGATATTCTCTCTCTCTCTCTCTCTCTCCCTCTCTCTCTTTCTCTCTCTCTCTCTAGGATTTCGGGCCGTCAGTTGCCGGAATTAACGACCCGACCTTACCACGTGGATTAGGAGGAGAATCTCCATGTTTTTAGCGGATTGAAAATTCGTTTCGGGGATTTTCAGGTTTTGACCCAAAATCAAGGTAAGGGTCCAATTTTAGTTTTGTTTCAGTATATATGTAGTAGTAAGAATTATAGTGAAGTATAGTTCTTGGATGTTTAGGTTTTGGGAACTCGGTTCATAGTTTTGGAGCCGTAGAGTTTGTATTTTGGTATTTAGGAAAAGGTAAGGGGATTCTGTTTATAGCAGTTATTTTTGAAATTAGGATTGGTAAACCTGTAGTTTATGATCATTTGTACGTTTTGGCTACTTATTGGGGCAAATCTATCATGTGAAAATGCAGGATTTTTGGGTTACAATTTTTGGAAAAATTGGGGGTTTCGGGTATCATCTCTATTTGTGTTGGAAAAACTATATGTAGTATAAAATTGTAGTATTGAGATGACCATACTTGTATTTGTATTAAACTGTATTTCTTGAACTGAAAACAATGTGATTTTTTGTATACTCAAATAGGTGTGGAATGAAATGTTGTATGTAAAATGTTCCAGGGTTTTGTAAAACAGTTAGGGGTGGCTAATTACTGCACGATGATGAATATAGGGACTTAAGTTCCAAAATTGTTTTAGGTTTTGTAAATCAACTAGGGGCGGCTAATTAGTGTACACTGACGCCATGTCTCGACTAATTATCGTGGGTGAGAGTGTCCGACTCTATATCTGAGGGTGTGAAATATCACCTGTTTGTTCCGACTAGTCATCGATGGGTGTGAGTGGACACCGTACTAGCATGATATTACTGTGAGGCTTCGGTTATTGCAAGGTATCAGTTGCTTGAGTGTGACGACACTGACTGTATATTTGGTATTGTATGTACTGGAACTGAATTGTGAAAATACTAGAACTATATTGTGTTATGTTTTATGTTGAAATAACACTTGTATGTCACACACTGATATTACCTACTTTCTTTCTTAGTGAGATGTGTCTCATCCCGAATATACAAATGTTTTTAGGTCCTTCGGGTAGCCAAAACTAGAATCCTAGCGTCCGAAAGCATGGGTGTTCGTTAGCTGCATTTAGTACCTGTGTAAGTACGAGTTTTGTAATTGGGTTGTCATTGTTGGGTTTTGTAGACACCCAGAGTATGTATTGTATGTTGGGAACATATATTCTAGCTATGCATAGACTCTGGTATGGTATAATCTATATATATAGAAAGAACATTTCCGCTATGTATTTGATGAGTATAGATATGTATGTGAATGTGTATAGGGTGTATGTGTACCCTACGGGGTCAAACCCTCATTCTGTTTAGTATCATGTACGTTTTAATTGATACAGAGATAGGTTAGGTTACTATATTCACACTTGGGATCCATCCATGGGTTCGGGCATGACAACTTGGCATCAAAGCAAAACTTGGTTGTTAGGTCTTATAGACTTGGTTAGGCGTAGTTGTGTGCACATACTAGAGTATAGGATATAGGAAATGGGTAGAGTAGGTCGAGGGTTGTTTTGTTTCTAGACGAGGACTTAGTGGCGGTGTTCTGTGTTTTTGCTGGAATGACGATTTCAGTCAAATCACGACAAACCATTGATGGTTTTGTGTCAGTGTGGTAGGATAGACTTGGACCCGTGAGAGTAGTAGTTAAGATGATTAGCTTTCAATGATTGTGTTAACTATGTGCGATATAGGAATTCTAACGGATTCCTATCTTACTTTCAGAATGGAGCCCAAGGATAACAACTTGGATAGTGGTTCCGAGGGGACTGCAAGTGACAAGTCTCCTTCCGTGCCTCAGGGTTTGACGAGGCAGGTTTTACGGGAGATCGGGCGGAGTGTTAGGAGTTGTGAACATTCTCCTATTGCTACGAGTTGTACTATAGAGAGATTCACCTGCATGCACCCTCCGACTTTACGGGAGGACCCGATCCGATAGTAGCAGAGAACTGGGTGCAGAAGACCGAGAAGATATTGAAAGTTCTACATTGCACCGACCAGCAGAAAGTTCTCTATTAGACCTTTCAGCTGGCAGGAGAAGCAGAAATATGGTGGACGATTGTGAGTTTGCTTGAGAAGCAGAGAGTTGGTCCATTTGGTATGACTTGGAGCCATTTCAAGGAGGTATTTTTCGAGAGATACTTCACGACTTCTACTTGTGACGCGAAGGCTGATGAGTTCTCAAGCCTGACTCAGGGAACCCTGATGGTGTAGAGATATGCTGCCAAATATATTGAGCTATCTTGTTTCGCGTCGTATTTGGTCTCGAACAAGTGCGAGAAGACTCAGAGGTTCGAGAAGGGTCTAAGGAAGGACATTCGCAGGCTTGTGGGTATGCTACAGATTCGAAACTGTCAGACACAGAGAAGTGATATGCCTACATAGAGCCAGAACCGTGGAAGTAACTAGATGCCTCGAGGGAATTATCAGGCAAACACAGCTCCGGCAAGGGTGTACTCCCTTACTCTAGCAAATGCGGAACACGCTGGGAAAGTGGTGACAGGTACCATGTTATTGCTTTCGAATAGAGCTACTATTTTATTTGATTCAGGATCAACCCATTTGTTTATATCCGCTAGTTTTGTGAAACTGTGTAGGGTTGAAACCTAAGTGATGGATGAGTAGTTGTTTGTGGCTACACCGATTGGGAGTGTAACGATTTGTAGTAGAATGTTGGGAAACTGTCCAGTGATTATTCTAGGAAGACTGTTATTGGGGAACCTATTAGTGTATGACATATGTGGATTTGACGTCATACTAGGGATGGATTGGTTATTCTCTAGTTATGTGGTGATTAATTGTCGTAGGAAGGTAGTAGTGTTCAGACCTCCTGGGGAGCAGGAGCATGAATTTATGGGATCGTGTGTGCGTTCGACGCCACAGATTCTGTCAGCTATACAGGTGAGAAGGTTATTCTTGAAAGGTTGTCAGGGGTACCTAGCTTGAGTGAAGGAACCACCTCGAGATGATTTGAAGCTTGAAGATATCCGAGTGGTTAACGAATTTTCAAATGTATTCCCGGAAGACTTACCCGGTTTACCTCCTGATCGAGAGGTGAAGTTCGCTATTGAGTTGCTGCCAGGCAAGGCACCAATTTCTAAAGCTCCATATCAAATGACTTTAATTGAACTTAAAGAGTTGAAAGAGCAATTTCAGGAACTACTAGACAAGGGCTTTATCAAGCTTAGTGTTTCACCTTAGGGAGCTCCAGTATTGTTTGTGAAGAAGAAGGATGGGTCGATGCGAATGTGCATTGAATACTGCGAGATCAATAAGGTAACAGTATAGAACTGATACCTGTTGCCTTGTATAGATGATTTGTTTGACCAGTTGCCATGAACGCAGGTCTTTTTGAAGATCGATGTACGGTCAGGGTATCATCAGGTAAAAATTAGGACGGAGGATGTTGCAAAGACTGCTTTTTGAACCAGATACGATCATTATGAGTTTTTGGTCATGCCGTTTGGGTTAGCTAAAGCTCCGACGGTATTTATGGACCTAATGAACAAGGTTTTCCATGAATACTTGGATCAATTTGTGGTAGTGTTCATCGACGATATTCTGCTATATTCTAAGAGTTCAAAAGAGCACGAAAACCATCTAAGGTTGGTGCTTCAGGTTCTATGGGAGAAGAAGTTGTATGCTAAACTGAAGAAATGTGAGTTCTGACTGAATCAGGTCATGTTTCTAGGCCATGTTGTGTCAAAGGGTGGTATCTTAGATGATTCTGGCAAGATAAAAGTAGTGGTTGACTAGGTGAAACCGAAGAGTGTGCAGGATGTTTGAAGTTTCCTAGGATTGACTGGGTACTATTGGCTATTCGTGGAGGGATTCTTTAAGTTATCTAGCCCTCTAACACGGTTTATGAGGAAAGGAGTGAGATTTGATTGGACTGACGAGTGTGAGCAGAGTTTCTAGGAGTTGAAACACCAATAGGTCATCACTCTAGTTTTAACCATCTCATCTGGGGATGGTGGTATTGTGATTTACAACGACGCATTGTTAAAGGATATGAGATGTGTGTTGATGCAACAGGGGAAGGTAGTTGCGTATGCTTCTCGGCAGCTCAAGGAGTATGAGAAGAATTACCCTATGCATGATCTGGAGTTGGCGGCAGTATTATATGCGATGAATATCAGAAGACACTACTTGTACAATGAATAGTGTGAGATCTTCACGGACCACAAGAGCCTCAAATACTTTTTCACACAGAAGGAGTTGAACATGAGGCAGCGAATATGGTTAGAACTAATCAAGGACTACTATTGCACAATTAGCTATCACTTGGGGAAAGCTAATGCGTTGAGTCGGAAGTTAGAGCACGCATCAGTATCTACAGTGGTAGGTCAGCATCATATTAGACAGGATCTGGAAAGTCTTGGTGTGGAGTTGGTGGATGGTAATCATTAGACTTTCATTGCTAGCTTGGTGATCCAGCCGATATTATTTAAGAGGATTAAAACCGCGTAGGCTAATGATGCGGAGTAGTCGAGACCGTAGAGAAAGTGCAGCAAAGGTTGGCTGCAGATTTTAACATCTTCGAGGGAGGTGTGCTGAGGTTTGGGACCAGGCTATATGTTCCAAACGACAATGGGATAAAGAGGACGATCCTGGAGGAGGCGCATTGTTATTTGTATATGGTACATCCAAGTAGTACGAAGATGTATCGAGATTTGCGCGAGTCCTTCTAGTGAAGTGACATGAAACGGGAGATTGCTCGATTTGTGGAGCACTGTCTGACGTGTCAGCAGGTAAAGGCTGATCATCAGAGGCCGGTAGGGCCGTTGCAGCCATTGTGTATCTCGAAGTGGAAATGGGAGCATATTTCCATGGACTTTGTCACTGGATTGCCACCAACACTACATGGGCAGAATGCCATCTGGGTAATCGTGGACAGGTTGACCAAATCTGCCCACTTTGTACTAATAAAGCTTAGCTACTCTTTGAGTAGTCTAGCAGATTTGTATGTGCAGGAGATAGCCAGAATGCACGGGGTACCAGTGTCCATTGTTTCATATTGAGACCCAAGATTCACTTCTCGATTCTGGAAGATTTTGCAAGAAGCACTAGGGATGAAGCTTACTTTCAGTACAGCGTTCCACCCCCAGACTGATGGACAGTTATAGAGGACGATACAAATCTTGGAGGATATGTTACGGGCTTGTGTATTAGACTTCAGTGGTAGTTGGATTCAGTTTCTACCATTGGTGGAGTTCGCCTATAACAATAGCTTCCAGGCTAGTATCGGGATGGCAACATTTGAGGCATTGTATGGTTGGAGGTGTTGGTCTCCTTTGTATTAGGAAGAGGTTGGTGAATGGCAGATATTGGGTCCCAAACTCGTACAACAGGATTCTAAAAAGGTTGGTTTGATTAGGGATAGGATTAAATTGGCTCAGAGTCAGTAAAAGAGTTATGCGAATGTTTGCCGTCGGGAGTTGGAATTCGAGGTTAGGGGTAAGATATTCCTGAGAATCGCTCCGATGAAAGGGGTGATAAGGCTAAAAAAGAAAGGCAAGCTGAGCCCAAGGCCTATCGAACCATTCAAGGTACTGGAACAAGTGGGTCCGATGGCCTGCAGGATTGCCCTACCCCCAGCGCTCTTGAGGATCCATGATATGTTCCACGTATCCATGTTGAGGAGGTACGTGTCGGATCCATTGCATGTGATTAGTTACGAATCCTTAGAGATTAGGGATGCTTTGGTGTATAAGGAGATACCCATTTAGGAATCAATGCAGTGTAGAAGTAGTTGACTAGGTGCCATGATTCAAATCCATGGTAGGAACACATATTGACCAGATCTTTAAATCGCCCCCAGCTTTCATGAAATTTCTCGCCAGCTCTTTACTTGAATTGATTGATCTGTTCTAGCAAAAATTGAGCTCTCTATGAGGGAGAAAATTTATACAGAAATTCACATTCCATATCATTCCAACTAGAGACAGAATTAGGCATCAAAGAATTAGACCACATCTTCGCTTTATCCTTCAAAGATGCAGTAAATAAACGAAGTCTAGTTAATTCATTAGTTCTAGCATTAGGAAAAAAAAATATTGCAAGTCAACTCAAACTCCGTCAAGTGTCAATAAGGACACTCGGTTTCCATCCCGTAGAACTGAGGTATCAATGACGTCCTCCCATGCTGAGTCATGAAATTAAGTGCACTATCAGATAAAACAGTGTAAGATGGTACAATGGTGCATGTAGGCAGCAAAAAATCCATAAGATTTTGTTGTGCAGGTGCAACCATATATTCTTCAAAACTCTTTTTTTTTTCTTTTTCATGGAAAAAATTAAAATAATGGGACGAACACTAGTTTGAAACTAAAACTAACATTCCCCAACAACGGCGCCAAAAACTTGACTCACTTCTAAAAATGAGTAGCACTAGGGCTATCCCAAGTATAGGAGTTACATCGTGTAATAATTAGCCCAAGTAGGCCAGATCGCCTCCACGGGGAATGTAGATCAGTTCTAAACTAACGCGAAATAGGTAAAGAAAATAAAAAAACAAATTTTACCGAACATGGTTCAGATTTGAAATCTTAGGATTTTTTGAAAGTTTGTGATGGAATTGAAATGACGCAAAACCTAAACTGAAAATTTAACATGCATAAACCAACCAAACAACTCACTAATTAAACAAAGATAATGAAACAACCTGCTTAATTTCCATATATATTTTTTTCTTTCCATAATATAATAAAACCAGTATAACACATCCAGTAGATCATGATCAACCTAAACCTGTGGGTACCAGGGATACATCAGAGATATAATACGGAAACTTAAGTAGCAGGAAACATAAAATCATATATATCCCCACGTATTATCTAACACAATACCAGAGTTTCTATATTCATTATATACTTCTCAAAACAGTCAAAAACCAGTCCTAGGGTCGTTTCCCACAAAACCATCCAACCCTACCAAAATACATATCCTTCAGAAAGGGCAAACCAGCTGTAACTATCTCAGTGGAGCTTTATCCGCTCTCCTATCAGGTGCTCCTGAAATGTTCATATAATTCGGGGTGAGACACCTCTCAGTAAGGGAAAATAAACTAATATTAGTGTGTGGCAACATGAGTTTTTTCGTATTATACATAAATCATATATAAACATATGTAGCAAACTGTCTGTATCATTTCTGGGAAAACATATATCATCATAGCAAGGCAAAACATACTGTATTTCATAAACATAATCATCTCATATAATAATAATGCAAAACAACCGTGGTAGGTTAGCTGGTTGGTGTCATGAATTACCCCCATATGACCGGGTTGTGTGGCCCGAAGGCGGGACTTGACAATGGTTGGCCAACCACTGCCAAGTCAAAAGTACAGTTTGTAAGTATGATGGGTCTGCTAGACTTGGTCCATACACCAAAGGCGCCAACATTTCTATAACCACATTGACTATCCATCCTCACGCTGCCCCGTGCGACAGAAATAACACAAATATCACGATGATCATGAACACATAGCTTCGGTACCGTGCAAGTGCAAGCCTAAATCAAGTCAACTAGGTTCTGATAACATATAACATATAACATATAACATATTCCAAATTGTGATACATTGCTATTCTATAATAATAATTTTCAATTCAATATCATCATATCACATTTCATATATAATGTGAAAATCATTGGCCCGTATGCCGGCATTTCATATTTTATCATTCATGGCCCATACGCCGTCATAACATATTCATAACTCGGCCCGTACGCTGAAAAATCATATCCATTACTCGGCCCATACGTTGGCAAATCATATCCATAGCTCGGCCCGTACGTCGGCAAATCATATAAAACTCTTGGTCCCTATGCCGGTTTTTCATTGTAAAACTTTATATCATTATCATGTTCCCAGAAAATAGTAATTCATAATAAATTCCACTCATGCCACACAAAGTTGGGTATTACGTATATTTAAACATATAGTCATTTACAGCAGTATTTTCCAAACACAATGCATATATAAAATATATATATATATATATATATATATATATATTCTTGAAATCAGATGCTGTAAAATTATACATATAAATATTTCATAAAATGACTAACTTAGTTTATCCCTTTACCCGATTCCTAAAAAAGCCTCTAAAATAATAAGTCCAACACCTGCAGGGTTCCCCGGTCAACACCCTAAAAACAACATCTCCCAGAACTAAACTTTAGTATTTCATCATATATAAAATTTCTTACAACTATGGTAAAGCCAAATTATGAATAAAAAGCTTTAACTTGAATCTGGGATGAATTTCAATCTCGTCCCACCGACAATCCACTTTAGCAAATATGCAGAGAACTTCCCCAAGAGTGTTGTGGTGGCTTCAGATCATCGATCTAGCAAAGACCGGACCCAGAAATCAAGAAAGAAGGGTAAGGAACTGAAGAGGAGAGAGAAAAGGAGGTCTGCGCAGAAGATTTCGGCCAAGAATGAAGTTTAGGTCTATTTATACCATGACCTTCGTTGATGAGCCATGTCACCTTATCGACGAGGTCTAGAAGGCATTTCATCAATAAACTCTCCCCTCGTCAATGAAATTAAAAATTGCCCAAAACATCCTCTCGGTACTTACTCGTCAACGAGACACGTCCCACCTCGATAAGCCCCTTATGTGCCCTCGTTGACGAATCCCCTTTGTTCGTCGACAAGGCTCTGTTCCATTTTCCTTTCTTTTATTATTTAAATACTATAATTTCTCTGGGTCACTACAGATAAACTAAAATTAAACCTCAACAATGACTTAAGATTAAACACCCACTCAACGCAATGATGACTTGAATGAAATATAAGGATCATGCAACATTTCAACTAAATTAAAAAAAAAAATAGCTAAACTAAACAATAAGTAAAGCTTAACTAAATAAATAAACTAGACCTAACAATAGATAAACTCAAACAACTCTTAAATAAGGATAATTAGATTTAGACTAATTAAAGCTCCAACAAGACATTTAACATGACATTAACTAAAACAAAACAACTAAACAGGAACTAAGTTTTTCAACTTTGAAGCTTCTAAAATAACAAAATAAAAGACAAGAATTTAATTTAATCTAATGAACATACTCAACAATAAGATAATATTTAATACTTAGTCTAACGTTAAACTACTCCAACAATCCATTAAAACAAGTATTCAAACAAATAACAAGTTGAGAGAGAAAGCAAAAATAAAAACAAATTAAACCCACCAATACAATATTCCACATTAACTTTAAATAAAGTGGTTAATATAGTAAATAAGTCAACCAACACAAAAAAAAAAAATCTATTAAAAAGTTAAAGAATAATAAATAACAATTTAACAAAATATTTAACTAAAGAGAAGAAGAGAGAGAGAGGGAGAGAGAGTGATAGTATGAAGATGGAAGAAAGAATGGCAATGAGAAGAAAGCCCCCCCCCCCTAAGCTAGGTGCTGTCTGCGGCGCTGGTTCCCATGCTAAAAAAAGAAGACCTCCCAACAAAAACAAAAAGAAACCCTACTAAAAGCTACTCCCTCCCCCCCCCCCCGGCCTCTACTTTACCCTTTTTATGCCGTCAAATGCATTTCCTCGTGTAACCTAGAACACAATTCGACCAGCCCCATTCCAGCTAGGTGCTTCTCTCCGGATGGGCTTACCCAGCTACGTGGATGTGGTCACATCTATGTAAGAACACAGCTAGCCTTGTTTCCTCTGCTCTTCCACGCACACGGCCCATTGATTTGCATGTGCTTGTCCTTTGCATGACTGCCAGAAAATGCTTAAGTTGCATGGTAGGGTCACATCAATGGACCCGACCCACATCTTTTTATTTCTTCAATTGCTTGTTTTGTTTGCTCCATTTTAAGTTTTTATCCCCCAACGAACAAGTCCAATTTCGACTATACTAAAGCTCGTATCTCTCAAAGCTAAAAAAAGAAGTTGTAGATCTCTTTCTCAGCTTTCCCAAAATTTTGCATCGTCATGATCGGAGCTTGGATGAGAAAGTTACGCCTAGATTACGAAGTAATGCCGAAACAATCCATAAAACAGCATATGGCAACTTCATGTCTGATTTTGACCTTGATGCAGCTAGTATTTCTCAAAATGTAAAACATGAAAATTGTAGAGAATTTTCTTATCTTTTTATAACATTTTGAATAATCAGAATCAGAGGTCAGATGAGAGAGTTACGCACATATTACGAAGTGTTATCGGTTTTTAGCTTCCAATAATCGCCCCGCAATAAAAAATACCAAAAATTCATAATTTATTCAATAGAACCCAAATGTTATAAACAAGACACAATGTTAATTTATTGAAATTAATTAGATATTTGATTAAAAATATAATTCGTAATGCATGAATTAAAACACCTAATTATACAATTTAAGCGCTTAATCAATTCTAGGTTTTGTAAATCAGCTAGGGGCGGCTAATTACCGTACGCTGACTCCATGTCTCAGCTAATTACCGTGGGTGAGAGTGTCCAGCTCTATACACAAGGGTGTGAAATATCACCTGTTTGTTCTGACTGGTCACCGATGGGTGTGAGTGGACATCGTATTGGCATGATATCGCTGTGAGGCTTCGGTTATTGCAGGGTATTAGTTGCTTGAGTGTGACAACACTGACTGTACATTTGGTATCGCATGTACTGGAACTGAATTGTGAAAATATTGGAACTGTATTGCGTTATGTTTTACGTTGAAATAACACTTGTATGCCACACACTGATATAACCTACTTTATTCCTTACGGA
This sequence comes from Malania oleifera, assembly GCF_029873635.1. Classification (NCBI taxonomy): domain Eukaryota; kingdom Viridiplantae; phylum Streptophyta; class Magnoliopsida; order Santalales; family Ximeniaceae; genus Malania; species Malania oleifera. Next base: position 85,541,305 of record NC_080423.1, on the reverse strand, counting down.
GAGGTGTCTCACCCCGAATATACAAATGTTTTTCAGGTCCTTCAGGTAGCTAAAACTAGCATCCTAGCGTCCGGATACGTGGGTGTCAGTTAGCTGCATTTAGTACTTGTGTAAGTACGAGTTTTGTAACTGAGTTGTTATTATTGGGTTTTGTAGACACTCAAAGTATGTATTGTATGTTGGGAACGTATATTCTAGCTATATATAGACTTCTGGTATGATATGATGTATTTATATAGAAAGAACATTTCCATTGCGTATTTGATGAGTATGGATATGTATGTGAATGTGTATAGGGTGTACGTGTACCCTACAGGGTCGAACCCTCATTCCATTTAGTATCATGTATGTTTTAATTGATGTAAAGACAGGTTAGGTTACTATATTCGCACCTAGGACCCATCCGTGGGTTGGGGCGTGACACCTCCCACCTAGCATCTGAAGACGTTAATCAAGTCAAAACAGTGTTTAAACTTGTCCATGGTGACAAGATTTGTCAATACGCTTGTTGCATTCTCAAAAGTGTGAACTTTCTCAAGCAATAGTTCACCAGAAGAAACCAATTCCCTGATCTTGTGAAACCTTACATCTATGTGCTTGATCCTCGCATGATACACCTGGTTTTTTGCCAAATAAATGACACTCTGACTATCACAATGTAGTTAAACTCCACCTTACTAAATACCTAGCTCCTTGACCAATCCTGTAAGCCACATATCGCACAACTAAAGGATCACCCTATTGTATGTCAAACAAGATGCCATAGTCTATTGTACCCCTCAAGTATATGAAAATCCACTTGACTGCATCCTAATGTTGTCGTCCCAGATTTGATAGAAACTTGTTCACCACACTGACAACACTGACAACTTGTGCCAGATCTAGTCTTGTACAAACCATAGCATACATCAAGCACCCCATTGCACTAGCATATAAGACATTTGACATGCCTTAAACTTCGTCATTTGTCTTTGGGCATTGGGTGGTAGACAATCTAAAATGATTCGCCAAAGGTGTACTCACCAATTTTGCCTTATCCATGCTGAACCTCTCCAACACCTTCTCAACATAGCTACGCTGAGATAACCATAATCTCTTGAAGCTTTATCCCTGAGAATTTCCATCCCAAGAATCTTCTTGGCTGCACCCAAATCCTTTATATCAAATTCTTTACTCAATAGAGTTTTCAACTTGTTGACCTTAGTTATACTCTTTTGCAGCAATCAACATGTCATCCACATAAAGCAATAGAAAAAATAAATGGACCATCATCAAGACTCTTCACATAAACACAACAATTATACTCACATCTCCTGTAGCCAATCCGGATCATATAGAAGTCAAAATGCTTGTACCACTGCCTTGGAGACTACTTTAGCCCATAAAGTGATTTCCTTAATGTACAGACCAAGTCTTTCTATCTAGGTTGATTGAACCCTTCTGACTATACCATGTAAATTAGTTCCTCCAAATCACCATGGAGAAAGGCTGTCTTTACATCCATCTGCTCCAAATGCATATCAAAATATGCTACCAGACCCAACACTGCCTTGATGAAAGTGTGTCTGACCACATGAGAGAAGATCTCATCATAATCAATCCCTTTCCTCTATGAGTAACCCTTTGCTACTAGACGGGCCCTAAATTTTTCTCCTTCTTTTTTTGATACTGCTTCTTTCTTCTTATACACTTGTTTGCATCCTATCGCTCTCTTCCCTTATGAAAGCTCCACTAACTCCCATGTCTGGTTCTTATGTAGAGACTCCATCTTCTTCACCATAGCACCCATCCATCCACTTTTCTTTTGATTGTGCACCGCCTCTTGAAAATTAGTAGGATCCCCGCTACTAGTAATGAGTGCATAAGAAATCAGATCATCAAAACCATACTTGGGGAGTGACCTGATAGTGCGTCTGGGCCTATCTATAACTATATTCTGATGATGGTGATCTCTTAAGCTAGGACTCCCTGCATTTTGACCACTTTCCTCTTTACCATAAGTCTCTAGCTTTACTTGCACCATATGCTCATTACTGCTGTAATTTTCTTGCACCTGTTTGTCTTCTTCCTAAGTACACAGCAATAAGGCTTTCTTATAAAAAACTATATCTCTACTGATCACCCCCTTGTTTGCCTTCAAATCCTACAGCTTGAAACCTTTTACCCCTTTCTGATACCCTAGGAAGATACACTGTCTAGACTTCGCATCAAGTTTCAATCTCTCCTCACTAGAAACATGCATGTAGGCTAGATATCCACACACTCTCAAACCATAGTAGTCTACTGCGCTACCTGTCCACACCTCCTTTGCTACTTTTCCATCTAGTGATGCCCTCGGTAACCTATTAGTCATGAAACATGTCATACTCACTACTTCTGTCAAGAAGTTCTTTGCAAGCCCTGCATTCAACTTGAGCCACCAAGCTTTTTCAACTATTGTTTTGATCATTCTTTCTACCACACCATTCTATTGTGGTGTCTTGCGTACTATGAAATGTCTCCTAATGCCATGTTGCTCACACAACTCCATGAACTTTGAATCTGTGTACTTAGTACCGTTGTCAGACCTAATGCATTTGATTTTCCTCCCTGTTTGGTTTTTCACTTCATCTTTCCATAACTTGAACTTGACAAAAGTTTCTAATATATGCCGCATGAAGTATACCCTAACCTTTTGTGAGTAGTCATCGATTAAACTCATGAAATACATATGTCCTCCCCATGATGCTACCCTTACTGGCCTCCAAACATCTGTATGAACATAGTCTAGAATTCCCTCCGTTTTGTGTGTGGCTATCTTGAACTGCGCCCTATTATGTTTCCCAATAACACAATACCTCCAAAAATTTATCTTGCATGTTTTGACACACTTTAAAAGATTTCTATTATGAAGCTCCATCATCCCACGCTCACATATATGCCCTAACCACATATGCCACAAGACTATACTATCTGACTCAGACTCTACAACTACAGCTCCACCTACAACTGTGGTACCTAGCAGTGCATAAATATTTTCTGCTAATTTCTTCCCCTTCATCACTGTTAAGACACCTTTACTCACCTTCCTTACTCCACTTGCAGACTTGTAATTAAGTCCATTACCATCTAAAGTGTCTAATAAAATCACATTCTTCCTTAAATTCGGTATATGCCTAACATCACACAATGTTCTAACAACACCATCAAACATTTTAATTTTGATATTCTCTATTCCAACAATTTTGCATGTTGCATCATTACCCATTAGAACAGAACCAAAATTTACTAACTTGTAGGTGTTAAACCAATCTTTATTGGGTATCATGTGATAAAAGCATGCCGAATCTAGAATCCAAGAATCTGTGAGATGATCTGAACCGGATGATATAGAAAGCATATCCCCATCACCGCTCTCCAAGTCTACTTCTTCCACTACATTCACCAATTTTGATGGACCCTCTTTATTCTTTGCATTACCCTTCTTTTTCTCTAGACAATCTTGTTTTATGTGCCCCTTTTTTCCGCACTTAAAATGCCGTATGTCCTTCCTCTTCCTGGAATTGGACTAAGATTTATTATTACTTGGTTCGCTCTAGAACTTTCTTCTCCCACGTTCCCGGTTACCCCTTACCACAAGCTCTTCACCTTATAAATTCTCATTACTGGTTTTCTTCCTTTGATGAAAACCTAAAAGAGAACTTTTGAAATCTTCCAATTCGAGAGTTTCTTTTCCCCACATAAGAGTTATAACCAAATTTTCATGCGTAAGAGAGGCAAGTAGGGAATTCAGTAACATGAACGCCTTGTCTTCATCTTTGAACTTCACATCAACTCGCTTTAAATCACAGATGATTTGATTGAACACATTGATGTGTTGGTTCAGATTTGAACCCTCTGACATCTTAAAACCATACAGTTTCTGCTTAAGATAAAGCTTGTTCATCAACGACTTGGACATATATAAACTTTCTAGTTTCAATCAAATTGCCGCTGGTAATTTCGCATCCATGACGTGATACATTACGTCATCCGTGGTAACTTGGTTTGGTCTTGTGACCAAACCGTCGATGGTTTTATACGGTCGATGGTTTTAGAGAAACTGTTGACGATTTCAGACGGGCTGAGGGTTTATGAGTTGCGAGAAGCTTAATTTTTTTTATTATCTTCACTCTTCATGTGACGTCCCGAACCCGGTGGGGTCCAAAGTGTCATTTAGAAATAAGTTCTCTGATACCACAATTGTGATGACCCGGACACCTTTCCAAAACTCAATTTAAAACACGCAGTGGAAAAAAAATAAACCTCAAATACTATACTAGAGTACCAAACCATCACAAATATGTAGGTATCTCCAAGTAACAATATTACAACCCAAGATATATGGAAATATACTTAATTTAGTATTTCACAAACACATACTCTAACTATACCATCTAAACCCCGCCCTGAAACTCGCTAAGCTTGATTTCCTATATTTCCTAAAACGTGAAATAATTATTGGGGTAAGACACTTCTTAGTAAGATGAAATAGATTATTATCAAAGTGTGGCTATCATGAGTTTTAGTGTGAGCAGAAAATCTCCATTAATTTAATTTTAAATAAATCTGCATTTATAAAATTGTAACTCACACCTATATAATTAAAAATACACATTTTCATTTAGATAATAACTCCGACTCAATAATAGGGCCATTTACATAAATCCACAGATATGCATAGAAGAACTCCCCTTTTTGGACTAACGACATGTTTAACCCCCATGACAGGTTGTGCGATCCGAAGACTGGACTTAGTCTTGATTGACCTAACGCCAAGCTAAGTCAAGTAACCATCTACAAGTATGATTTGTCCACCACATCCTGGTCCGGACCCAAAAGGGTTGTGGAAGTGTAGGCGGTGGATAGTCGATTTGGCCTGAGAAGGGTTGTGTACCCTCCTGGGTCAGGACCAGGATGCAGTAGGCAAATCGTACTTACAGACATGTTACTTTGACTTAGTCTTGGTCGGCCAACCAAGTTAAGTCCAGTCTTCGGACCGCACAACCCGATCATGGGGGTTAAACACAAAGTTAGTCCAAAAAGGGAGGTTCTTCTATGTATATTTGTGGATTTATGTAAACATAGCCATCTATTGAGCCGAAATTATGTTTCAAAGGAAAATATGTATTTTCAATTATATAGGTGTGTGTACAATTTACAAATGCCATTTCATTTAAAGTTAAATTAATGGATGTACTTTGTTTACACCAAAACTCAGTTTAACCACACATTGATAATAATCTATTCCTTCTTACTAAGAGGTGTCTCACCCCAATAACCATTTCATATTTCTAAACATACAGGGAATCAAGCTTAGTGAGCTTCGAGAAGAGGTTTAGATAATATAGTTTAGAGTAAGTGCTTGCATGTGATTGAATTAAATATTCTTTTGTATTCGTTGTGATGTAATATTGCTACTTAGAGATACCTATATAATTGTGGTGGTTTAGTATTCTGGTATGGTATTTGAGGTTTAAATTATATCTGTTGCTTGCTTTAAATTAAGTTATGGAAAGGCGTACCCTGGACCCCACTGGGATTTGGATCGTCACAGGTGTGGTATCAGAGCTATAAGAACCCTATCGGGTTCGGGTTGTCACTATATCAGAGAGTTGGGTGTCTAGTAAGGTAGAGTTCAGCTATAGTGTGACAGTCAGAGTGGCATTCACTTGGCAAAAAATCAGGTGTACTATGCGAAGACAAAGCACATTGATGTGCGGTATCATAGGGTCAGAGAATTGATTGCTTCAGGGGAACTTCTTCTTAAGAAGTTTCATACGTCTAACAATGCAGCTGATATGCTGATGAAGCTAGTCACAGCGAACAAGTTCAAGCATTGCTTGGACTTTATCAACGTCTCCAAGTGCTAGATGGGAGATGGGCCCAAATCTACTGTCCCACATGAAGCAATGGTTATGCTTTCGAATTTCCTAAGTGGTGAATATTCGCCACGGTGGAGATTGTGGCTAATATTTTGAGTGGATGTGGCTCATATTTTGAGTGGGACGCATGTATCGGGAAAGCTAATAGCAAAAATTAACTCTTATTCTATGTTGGGGATGTGGCTCATATTTTGAGTGGGAAACATGTAATAGTAAAGTTATGTTAAGTGAGGAGTAAAAGCATGAGAGGATTTTGTAGGCAGACGGTTTCAGATAGAATGCAGAGGTGTTTTTGTTGACTTTTTGAATCTGATCCCTGGTTTTGATAATGACAAACCCCAAGTTACTAATGTGTGTACCTAAGTACTTGAACAGGTTAATCATTCAGAACACATACATGAAAGTGACGTGGTTGCCAGAAAGATCTTAAAGAGCACATACTCTTGGCATAAATCCATGGGAATCTGAAGAGCAAAAGAAAGAATAAGAAGTTTTTCATTGTATTGCTTTTAGTTTTTAATTTGGTCTATAATATATTTGCATGACATGCATGATAGATTGCATAAGCTCAAAAAGACCATAGAATGACTATAGGAATCCCTCAAGCAATTAGGTTAATAACTCACATTAATAAGGATTTAACTTGGGTCTTTATTTGGGCCAAATATGGTTTGTGGACAAATTCAGTTGACCGAACCTTGGGAGTGTAAAATGCCTTAGTTGACTGAAATGGGTGGAAGTCAACATTTTGACTTCGCTCAGTCGACTGTATCTTTTTGAACGTATCTTCCATAATCGACCGAGTTGGCACGTGTTTGACCTCCAACAACTTAGTCGACCGAATCATTAGTTCAAAACTGACTTGGTCGACCGAACCTTAGAAAATGGTCAACTGAACCTGCCTTGGTTGACCGAACCTTGAAGGGTTCGTAAATCACCCTGAATCAGTCAACCGAACTTAAAATATAGTCGACTGAAAACTCTCAGGTTGAACATTTTTAATTGCATTAAAATAAGGTTAATTTTATTTAACCTTCATTAATCTTTTCTAAAAAGACTCCTATGTCCCTCAACAATTATAATTTTGTGTATGTCTATATATACTAGTTCATTTGGAAAGATTAACAACAAATTAGCAAACATCATTAGCCAAAATCCTCTGAATTTCCAAATACTCATATAAGCTAAAAATCCCTCTCTTACTCATCCTACTTGCTAAAATCCTTTGGTAAGAGTATTATTGAGATTGTTCATATTAGCTTATACTCTTATTATATTTGTTTGATATTGATTTTATTGAGAGTAAGCTTGAGAGTTCCCTTGTGATTTAATTCATAAGTATTCAGTGGGAATACTCTCTAGAGCTTGTGAGTCTTGCATTATTGTTGCAAATAATCAAAGGCTTGTTTTTGTGCTATTGTAAAATACTTTTAAAACAAGCTTGATATTCAAATATCTCTCATAATTATTTGATAAATTACCCTTGAGATATTTGCTTGTGCTTTTGAGATCTTTGAGGATATTACTTATGATTGATATACATTCATGTCTAGACTCAAAGGTTCATTCATAACACACTCTCACATATTGCTTGATAATATTGACATTATCTTGAGAGTTGTCATATTTAGACTTCACCGAGCTTATACATTCATATCATATTGAAGAGCAATTTGTAATTGTATTGAGCATACTATTGTACATCATCTGCTTAGTTTAGAAGCATCTCTGTTTGTACCCGAATTTGATATTACTGGTTGTATTCCCGATGGATTGTTGGAAGAGGGAAACTAGCCCTATGAATAGTCCTAGATTGGCTTTGATCCGGTTAGGAAAGTTAGGTGTACCATCCTGGTAAGGTATTGTAAACGGTGTTGTTCCACCCGTTAAGTGAGCAATATTGGTAATCCTTGGGCTTGCAAGCTAAGGCAGGGATGTAGAAAGTATTGGCCGAACCCTGATAACATTTCTTGTGTTTGCTTTTAATTTTCGCATCTTAAATTTTTAGCACTTGAATATTTGCGTTTAATTGTTTAAATATTTGATTGGGTTTATGATTATATAGAAAGACCCTAGTTTGTGCAATATTGTTTGAGGAATTTAAATTGATGTAGGAGAAAGTTTAAATTTTCAATTCACCCCCCTCTTAGGAATACACCAATTCCAACAGTTTTCTTTCTGCTCCAAACTGTCGATGGTTTTAGTCGGCACAAGTTACGTATTTTGAATTTGGGGGCCAATAGATTGGGCTTAACGGAGGGATTTCCTCCGGAAATTGCTATAGAGATTGTTTAGATCCTGTACGTTAAGGGTTCACATATAATCATTGATTTGTAACCCTATTGTAAGCTTTGACATTGTTTATAGTGGTAAAAAAGGTTGCTGCTCTTGTGGACGTAGACAAATTGTTGAATCACGTAAATCTTGTATTTTTGCTTGTGTTTTTTTATTCGTCTCATTACTGAGTGTTTGCTTCTTAAGTATATTTCATCATCAAGTGATTGCATTAGTGGTTGTTGATTGATTCGTGTGTGATTGTGTGCTTTCGTTGTGCGTATCTGAGAACAAACAACAACATTCTACTCCAAAACCAAGGTAAGACTTTAAAAAATTACTTTCATCTAAGAAAGAAAAAAAGTTAAGTACAAAGATAAGTTCTTTATGGGGGGAGGGGGATGAATTTCGTCAAATGATGTATGTGGGGATTTTGCTCTCACGAAGGGTTGACTCTTGTAGAGAATGTGCACACTCAAGCTTTGGCACTCTCGAGCCGACCTTTATAGGAATTGTATATGCAAGGTTGCTCTTATGGGAATCGACTATCACGAGAATCATGTACATGAGAGTCAACTCTTATAGGAATTATTTGTAAGATGCTCATTTCCCCCCCCCCCCCCTTTTTTTAATCTGTATAAGAGAAAGATATTTTTCTTGAAAACTATAGCGTCCACCGTAAAATTCCATTTTTTCTCCCTTTTTCTTGCAATTTTTTTGTAGAGGTAAGAAAGTCTTAAAATTCACTGCAAACTTGAAAATACAAAGTCATGATAAAATGTAAAGCTTTCTTAAAGTATTTTCCCTTTGTTATAGTTGCTGGTAATAAATTTTTCTTGTTCAATTTGAGTTATAGGATCATGATACTAGGCTAAAGTTCTTAGTGTTAGTTGAGCACTTGGTTCTCCAATAGATTGACCTGCAATAATACCTATTTGAGGGGGAATGAGAGATATTTTGTTCCACCATAGAGGATTATTTGATTCTCGCATGTTAAATTTAAAAGAATTGATAAGGATGGTTCCACACAAAGAGATTCTAACTCATAAATATCAACTCCTAAATATGAAGTTCACTTTAGAGAAAATTTTCTCATTTGAGAGGTTGTGACAAAAGACAAGTATTGATCCGTAAGTTTGGTGGTATTCTAACTACTTTGATATAAGAAATTTTGTAAAATCATACACTCAACTCTTCCACCATTCCACTTTATTTTACCTTGTCATGTGAAACAACTTTTATTAGATGGAAGGATCATGTCAATTAGTATAGTCCTCCAAGAGACCTAATTTTTTTTCCATAGTCAAATGATGGTTGCTATTTTTTTTATTTTTTTGATTACATAGGACTCTGACCACCAACAAATAATTTAGAAAATTCAGTGCTAATAAATTAAAATTTAATAGACATAGTAAATGACTAACCATGAATTTTATTTTTACCCATGATTTTGTCTTATCCAACATTTATTTATTTATTTTTTCAAAAACTAGTAAAAAACATGAACCGTCGCTACAGACCTAGTACATGCGAGGAAAAGAAAAAGGCCGTAAAAGACAAAGAGATCCAGGTGCGAGTGTCAGTATCATAAAGCAAAGTGGGACTGCCATCCCAGCCCTCACCACCGGATTTCATCATTCATTACATAATTTTGGTTCCTTTACGTTCACGCTAAATCAGAATTAAGGAAATAATAATGTGCCTCTGCAAACTGATTCTAGGGTTCTATTTAAGGCGAGGATTCGGTGGATCATGAATGGACAATGTTCAGCATTGAGTTCGCGGGAAGAGCATCCTCATCGATTGCCCGTTTTGGCACCCAAATCGAAGTCGTAGATCTCTTCAAATCCCTCAGAATATATCTGCACAATCGAATATGGGAAAAGGATAGGGGATTTGTATCTCCACATGTAAATTTATTTATATAAAAGCGCATTTCTTTATCTGGGGTTCGTCTTCGTCGGACTTCTTGGATTTGAGGGATAATGGAGTTTCTCGGACGGTTGGATTTGTGGTGGTGGGGCGGTGAAATTTAGTACTACTGTTTTTTATTTTTTTTTTTATTTTTAGAAGGGCTCTTTGATTTGAGGAGAGAAGGGTTTCGTGTCTGCGGGAGAGAGAAGGGAAAAAGGAGATGAAGGAGGTCATAGGGAGGCCGGGGACGGTGAGTGGGTTACTTCTGAGGATAGGACAATGTCTATTTGCTGCTGCTTCGATCTCAGTTATGGTCTCTGCTCATGAGTTTTCTATCTATACCGCTTTCTGGTAAATTCTTTTCCCCTTAGTGTGCGTTTTTGTTTTTTGTTTTTTGTTTTAAATTCTTATTCCATTATGTGATTTTTGCTTGCTTTGTTTTAAATTTTAGTGGGTTTTACAATCAGCTGTCACTGCTCCTATTGGCAGTAGTAAATACTACTACTACTTTTTGCTATTGTTGTTTTCCAGGGGAATCCTTTCCAATGATTCGATATTTCAACTTGAGGATTCCAGATGGTAGATGCCCTTTTTAAATTTTAGGTTTTGATGGATGTAGCTAAGTAGGTTATGGGTATTCTTCGTGTATTTATTTATTAATTTTGTTGTTTCTCATGATTTGGTGTTTTAGAAATTGATCTCCACAGAGTGGCTGTCCTAGTTCATTCATTTGTTGTTGGATATTGGTAATATATTGAGTATGTACCTAAGAAAGGGCTGCATTGTTTAATTCCAAGCCATGCTCATCCATTTAAACAATTTGCCAATGCCTTCATAACTTACATGATGACTTGTTGATGTTGATATTTTCTTTATAGAACGTTTGGTTGTGGAGAAGCAGAGGAAGAGTAGAGAAAAGAAGAGAAATCAACTCATAACTTTGTGAAAAGATAATTACACCTATTAACAAATGAAAAAAGAACTACAATCACAAAACTGGTTTTTATTAAAATTGACACTCTTTGGCATTCTCACCGCTCTTCCACCTCCTTTAACTCCACTGCCAAAAAATGCAACTACCTGGGCAATGAGAGCTCATCCCTGTCCTTGTTCTTTATTTTATTTTTTTATTTACCTTGTTAGAGGTTATTTATGTCTTTTGGTATTATTATTATTGAGTTATTATGTTAATTAGTGAGAGCTAGTAAGGGTATTATTGTCATTAAGATGTATTTGATTTGTATTATAAATAGAAGGAGAGACCTCTCTTCAAGTTAGGTCATTCATTTAATCAAAATCTCAATATGGTATTAGAGTATGATCCAACCTAAACCCTATCATATTCAGTCGTAGCCAAAAAATTCATTCCCGTCACTGCCCTTCTTAGGTCCATCTCCACCCTTCATTATTTTAGAAAACCAGCCATATAGCCAAAAACAGAACCCTCTGAAACCTACGTCCACAAAACCCCATCTCTGGAAACAGTCCCATGCATCGCCACATGTGAGAGAGTTTCCAGCGACCTTTCTCTTTTCTTTTCTCTTTTTTTTCTTTTTCCTCTGCCGTGTTTTAGTTCCTTCTCTAGACAATATTATCAAGCTATTGGGCATGTGTTTTTGCCCAAGATCCAACCTTTGTTGACCATGCACTCGTGGTAATCTATTAGTTTTTGTTTGGTGTTTGTAAAATGTAAAGGCTTCTGTGTGAGTTTCTTGGAGTGGCGGTACTATTCGTTAGGTTGTGAGGTCGTGGCAGTGCTATCTCAGTTGGTAAGTCGTTCACCTTGTCCATTGTTGTGTTGGTGCTTCACACAGTTTTTGATTGTTCCAATTAGTTTTGATTTTTCTTCTTGTTTGACATTGGTGTATCTGCAACTTTGTGAGTGTTGGGATGGAGTCTATGAATCCCAAAAATATGTTTCCTTCATCACTGATACAGATAATGACTCAAAAGTTGGATGGAAAGAATTATTTTCACTGGTTGAAAGTTGTTCGGGTTTATTTAGTAGGATTAGGAAAATCATACTACTTGCTGCAATCTAATCCTTTGATGAGAAGAGAAAAGAAGTTTGGATTCAATAAGATGCCTTAATTGTGGAATTCGACGGGCCACAACTTACTCGGATGTGTATGCATCTAGATACGTGCAAGGAGATTTGGGATTTTGCCAAGATTCTATACTCTAGTAACATTACAAATATGTTATGATTTATCCCAGGAGTACTTTTATTCACAACAAGAAGATAGGAGCATTGCAGATTATTTTGGAGTGATGAAGCGTATTCATTAGGAGCTTAACATCGTGCAACCAATAACAACTAATGTTTGTAAGATGTAGAAGCAGAGGTAGCAGATGACAATTCTTGGGGTTCTACTGGGCTTGAGACCTGAGTTTGAGGAAGTCCAGTTCCAGATACTTAGTAGTGCATAATTGCCATCATTTGCCGATGTTTGTTCTCATGTCCTTCGTGCTTCCTTTAACACACATTCTCTTGCTCTTGCATCTTGCTCTGAGAGGACAACCTTTTAGGCTCACGAGCTGGCTCGTTTATTAGCTCTTTTACTAGCTCGTTTACTAGTTTGTTAGTAACTCATGAACCAATTCGATATGAGGCTTGTGAATTTGCTCGATATGAGGCTTGTGAATACTCTTATATTAATCTCATTAAATATTTGATTTTAAATTTTTTGCTTTGAAATATATTTTTCTCAAATTATATTTATTAATTATCAATTAATGTAATTAGTTTAGTGGCATGGTGCATTTATTAGTTCAAAACGAGCTTCGATCGAGTCAAGTTTGAGCTCAAGCTCGAACTTGGCTCATTTAAGATTTAGTCAAGTTGAGCTCGAGCTCAAGTTATATATATATGCTAAATGAGTTGAGTTCGAACATAAAACTTTTAGCTTGAGTCCAGCTCGAGCTCGCTACGGCTTAGCTAGTTTGTAGCCTTATCCATGGTAGACCTACACGCGTTGCCAGTGCAGCCACCACCGACTTCACGCCTTTGGGGCTAACTGGGGGCAATGTATTGTGTCCATTTTAAAGGAAGATTATTCCAAGTTCCATCAATATCAAGTGTCAAAACAAGCTTCTTTTCCCATTGCATCTCTTGCCCAAACAGGTAATCCCACAATATGCTTATCATCCAGTACTTCTCGTCCTAGTCCTTGGGTTATAGACTTTGCTGCCACTGATTATATCACAGGTATACCTTATTTCCTCTCTACTCTTCAATATCCTACAAATTTACCTTGTGTTACTTTTTCTAATGAATCCATCACTGTAGTTAAGGGAATTGGGATAGTAAATTCCACTTCTTCTATTTCTTTTCCTTCAATTTTGTATATTCCCAAGTTTCCTTTCAATCTTATGTTCATTAGCAAGATTAATAAACCCATGAGTTGTTCAGTAACATTCTTCCTTGATTTTGTGGTTATTCAAGATTTGAAGACGAGGAAGACAATTGGCGGAGAACATGAAGTTGGTGACTATCACTTTGAGTCGCTATCTTCTTTACTGCTTGCACTGCTGTTGTCATACCTCTCCAAATTCATTTTCGTCATGGTCATCATTTATTGAAAAAGTTGAAATGGCTTGTTCCTGATTTGAGTTCTGTGTTTAGTCTTAATTATGAGTCTTGTCGGTTGGGAAAGCACCATTATGTCCCTTCTGCTTCCCGAGTCAATTAACGGGCTACAAGACCATATTAGTCCCATATGATGTTTGAAGTCCTAGTTGATGTCCAAGTTGGGTTTTCAGTACTTTGTAACCTTTGTGGATGATTATTCTAGAATGACTTGGCTATATTTAATAAAAATCATTCCGAGTTATTTCATATATTTTGTGCCTTTTGTTCTGAACTAAAAACTCAATTTGTTTTGCCAGATTGAATACTTGGAAAGTGATAATGCTAAAGAGTATTTCAGTTCACAATTCACTGCTTATATGACTTGGTTTGATATCGTCCATCAATCATCTTGTGCCCACACTCCTCAACAAAATGGGGTTGCAGAGAGAAAGAATAGATATATCCTTGTAATCACTTGCACATTACTTTATCAAATGCATGTAACTTAAGTGTTTTGGAGTGATGCTATACTTACTGCTTGCTATCTGATCAATAGGGTGTCATCCTCTATTCTTAGTGGTAAAATTCCCTACTCCACTCTCTTTCTTAATTCACCTTTATTCTATCTCCCTCCTCATATATTTAGGTGTATGTCCTTTGTTTCCTGGTGTGGATAAGTTGGATCCTCGTGCTATAAAATGTGTCTCTCTAGGCTACTCATATACTCAAAAGGGATATCTTTGTTATAGTCTTGTGTTGTATTGTTTCTTTGTTTCTGTAGATGTTACCTTCTTTGAGTCTGCTCCTTATTACACCCAGTCCCTAAGTGCTTCTGAGCTCAATGAGTCTCTTCCTTTGCCTAATATTCCACATTCTAGCTTTTTGTTCTTACCCAACCAAGCATCTGAGCCTCCATGTGGTTCGAGTCCTTCTCATCATCTTGATTATCCTAATTTGCAGGTGTATTCACAACAGCGACTCCAAGGAAGCAAGTCTTCTCTAGCTTCTACTACCACACCTTTGGTTTCCTCGTCTGATGATCATATTTCCATGATGTTGAATCCCCCATTGCTGTTCGTAAAGGTAAACGCACATGTACCTAACATCCCATTTCCAACTATGTTATGACTTCTTATCAGCCTCATATTATTGTTTTGTTATTGCTTTATCATCTACTGCCCTTCCTAAATTTGTTTCAGATTGCTTAGCCTACTCTAGGTGGAGGAATGCTATGGTTGAAGAGATAATTACTTTGCAAGACAATGACACTTGGGACTTGGTATCTCTTCCTCCTAACAAGTCTGTGGTTGGTTGTTGCTTGGCATACACTGTGAAAGTCAACCCTAATGGTTTTGTGACTTGTTTAAAGGCTTATCTTGTTGCTAAGGGTTATACTTAGGTGTATGTTTTGGATTATTCTAACACCATTTCTTTGGTTGCCAAACTTACATGAGTACGTTTGTTCATCTCCTTTGCTACTACTTGTCACTAGCCTCTACATCAGCTAGATGTGAAGAATGCTGTCTTGCATGGTGATCTTGAGGAGGCGGTCTATATGGAGCAACCACTTTAGTTTGTTGCGTAGGGGGAGTTAGGCTTAGTGTGTCAGCTCAAGAAGGCATAATATGGTTTAAAATAGTCTCCAAGAGCATGGCTTGGTTGTTTTAGTGCTATAGTACTTGAGTTTGGCCTTTGATGGTGTGCGGTGGATCATTCTATGTTTTATTATCATACTTCATCGGGTAGGAACCTTTTTGTTGTTCATATGGATGATATTGCTATTACAGGTGGCGATGTCAAGGTATTTAGGGTCTCATACTTTTTCCATAAACTAAGTTTCAAACCAAATATTTGAGACTATTGAAATACTTCTTGGGTATGAAGGTATCTAGATCTTGTATGAGAATTGTTTTGTCACAGAGGAAGTATGTTCTTGATCTGTTTGATGCAATTGGATTATTGGGATCTAAACCGGTTGATACACCTATGGATCCTAATAGCAAGTTAGTGCTAGATATGAGTGACTTACTACCTAATCTTAGACAATATTAGAGACTTATTGGAAAGTTGAATTATCGCACAGTCACTCGGTCGGATTATCTTTGGCAACAAGTGTTGTGAATCAATATCTAGATTCTTTGAAGACAAGACATTGGGATGCAATAATTCGTATCTTGAAATATCTCGAAGGTGCACCTAGGAGAGGTCTTTTATATCGTGATTAGGGTCACACTTATATTCATGGATATACAAATGCAAATTAGGATGTGTCGCCTTCCAACCGAAGATCCACAATTGGGTATTGTATCTTGATTGGTGGTAATTTGGTTTCTTGGAAGAGTAAGAAACAAATTGTGGTGGCCAGTTCATGTGCTGAATCAGAATATAGAGCTATGACTCACAATACTTATGAACTTGTTTGGTTGAAGAACATGTTGGAAGAATTGGCTTTTTCACATTCTCAGTCAATTAAGTTGATGTGTGATAATCAAGCTACTCTTCATATTACCTCCAACTTGGTCTTTCATGACTGGACGAAAAAACACATTGAAGTTGATTGCCACTTTGGTCAGGAGAAACTTGTGCAGAAGCTTATTACTACTTTGTATGTGAAGTCTGATATGCAACTTGCTGATTTGTTTACTAAAACTTTGGGAGTTGCTTGTTTTAAATATATTTTTGACAAGCTAGGAGCATATGACATTTATGGTCTAGCTTGAGAGAGAGTGTTTGAGGTTATTTATGCCTTTTAGTATTATCATTAAGTGTGTTAGTATGTAAATTAGTGAGAGTTAGTAAGCGTATTATTGTCATCAGAATGTATCTTATTTTTATTATAAATAGAGGGAGAGACCTATCTTCAAGTTAGGTCACTCATTTAATCAAAATCTCGACATATCTAAATCATAATTAAAACCCTCTTCAAGTTTATGTTTTTGGTAATCTTGTTTGTTGGAGAAAGTGTATGATAGGGTAGTTAGGGAAGTTTTTTAGTGGATTGTAGAAAAGAAAGGGCATATGCAGTGGGTATATTGGCGTCATTTATGAAATGTACGATGGAGTAATGATTAGCATTAGGGCTATAGATGGAGAGGCTAGGGAATTTCCAATCACAACATGTGTACATCAAGGATTTGCTTTGAGCCCTTATCTTTTTTTGCTCTATTGATGGATGAACTTACTATTAGTATTCAAAATAAGGTTCCATGGTGTGCGTTGTTTGTCAATGAATAGTCTTGATTAATGAAACTAGGGGTGAAGTAGAATTTAAGTTCGAATTATTGAGAGAAACTTTAGAATCCAGAGGTTTAGGATAAGTAGAAATAAGACAAAATATATGAAATTTAATTTCAATCATAGTAGGACAAATATTGGAGAAAGGTTAACTTTGATGGTCAAGAAATCAATAACAATAGTAGATTTTTGATACTTTTGATCTATTATGCAAGTTGAAGAAGAAATTGAAGATGGTAATGCATAGAATTAAAGTAGGTTGGGAAAAATGGAGAAGTGCTTCAAGTGTGCTGGGTGATTGTAGAATACCCTTAAAATTAAAAAGTTCTATAGAATGGTCGTAGGACTAGCTATGCTATATAAATTAGAATGTTGAGTGATTAAGAAATAGCATATCCAAGAAGTAAAAGTTGCCGAGATGAGAATGCTAAGGTGCATGAGTAGTATAATGTTTAAAGTTAAATTAAGGGAGGGATAACTCTGATGGTTTGATCACTTGCAATGTAGGCCAAATAGTGCGTTAGTGAGGAAAAGTGAGCTAATTATTGCGAAAGGCAATAGAAGGGGGTAGGTTAGACTTAAAATAATTTGGGATTAGATAGTAAGGATTTAATAGCACTAAATTTGTCGGAGGAAATTGCCCATGATAGTGTAAATTAGTGGAAAAGGATTCATGTTGCCAACTCTACCTAGTGGGACTTAAGACTTGGTTTTTGTTGTTGCTGTTTGTTCTTTAATTCCCCAACACCCCACCCCCCCCCCCCTCGCGGGGGCGGGGGGATTTACATGATTTATGACCAAAAGGTCCAAAACCACCTTCAAGTTTTTTATTTTTGGAAATCTTGCTATTTTATTTTCTTGTTTATGTGAATCATTAGCAAATTCTTCTTCACATTTGATATAAAAATTTGAATTTCTTCTTTTATTGTAAAAAGCTTGTATTTATATATTGCCTTGCCTTACTATCTTACACTTTTTTTTAATGTTGAAAGGAAAATGCATTTTTATATACACCATCACTACTTTATTATCTTGCACTTTTCTTACAGAGGTAGTATTGTAAAAACAATATACATTTTCTTTTCTTGCAAGGGTAGTATTGTAAAATGACAATACACAGTTTCTTTTTTAATCTCCCCTATTCGTTGAACCAAACAGAATAAAAAATATTTCTTCATGTTTCTCTCTTGTTGAACAAAACAGACAGGAGAGGAGCGAAACTAGTTTCTATTCTCCTCATCCTAGTAGTTTCTCTTTCCTTCTCTCCACTTCTCCCCAATTGACTTCACTCTTAATGTAGGAAAGTTGAAGGGGAAGTGTTTATTTGGCAGACTGGCACTTGCCCTAAACTGTTATAAAGCAAAACTATGGACAAATGAAAGATGTCATCAATGAATAATATATTTGTTTTAAAAGGAAAGGCAAAATCTAAGAAGGTTGATGGAACTTTGAATCATCGTAGCTGTGTTCCTTTTTGTAATAGGAAGACTTCTTGTTCTACATTTTTTGTTTTTCCTTTTTTTTTTTTTTTTTTTTTGTTGTATCTTCATCTCTTGTAATGCAATTTTTGTGTTCCTTTAAAGCATTGTAGCCACATAAGAGCTTGCAGATGTAGAATTGTCAATCCTTGTGTCTAATATCTCACATTAGACGCATTTAGATTGCCATAGAATGAAGTGTCTCTTTAATCAAAGCATACTTGATTTGGGTACTTTGACTTGATTTTGGAATGTCTGTTGTGAGCTTAGGAGTAGATAAAGAATGTATGATCATTGGGTGAGGGAGGATTTTCTTTATTTTAATAAAAAACTTATATGCTAAATGGTATACACACTCCTTGGAACATGCTTGATAGCTGTCCTTCTCAGTGTTGTCATATATGTTGCGTTGCTACTTCACAAATGTAATATGTAAAAATTAGTGTTGCTTCGAGTAAAGCTTAAACTACTAGGAGGTTTTTGGACTGGATGATAAAGGCTGGGAAAATAAAAGTACTCTTTGTTATACTTGATTGCACACTTGCACATGCATGGATTAAAGACCATATTATATGGCAAAGATTCATATAATTGGGATTTAATGCTTTATTGTTGTTGGATAAGATACATCAAATCAACAGAGATTCAAAGTTACTTTCGGTGATGTCTAATACTTCAATTTAAGTGAGAAAAGAAAATAATATTTTAGGGTTTTGAGAAGGAAGATGGATTAGAACTTAGAAGAGCAGGTAGCGAGCCATGATTCAATGGTAAAGGTGTTACATCAAAGCTTGAGTGTTAAGAGGTTCAAATTGTGGAAACAGTCTCAAGTTGGAGGTAAGGTTGGATAAATCATGCCCTCTCTAGACCCTCAATTGCATGGGGATGTTGTGCATAAGTGTTTTAGTGGTGTTGGGAGAAAGAACAACTAAGATTTAAGAGGACTAGAGGAGGAAGATAGGAAAATAAATTGTACACCAAGCTCTAATCCACAAGGAAATGAAATCACCAAATTAATTAGGACTAATGACATGAAGAATTTTATTTTTGTATATGTAAAAAGGAAATTTAAAACAGATAAAGTGAGCTTAGACCAAGTCAAGCTCAAGGGTTTATTTCTATTGTGTTACCGAAGCTCAAACTTTGATCGAAATGATTTTTTTCCCCACTAATTTTTTGGGGCACATGCTTTAATTTTTTTTTTGTTTCAGTCAATGCTTAAGTGTGTCTCTCTGTTTTGTTGTCGAAGTTCAACTTTCACCGAAATGGAATTTTTTTCCTTAATTTTTTTAGGGGCATATGCTTCAGCTTCCTTTTTCTTTTCCTTGTGTTCACTCTTGCAGTGTCAGGTTGAAATTAGATTATTTAAAAATGATGAATTGAAAAGAAAAGCACTTGTATCTATAACTTGCATAGGATTATAAGACAGCAAAAATTCCATGATCTTGTAACGTAATGGTTGATCCCATAAGGATCCCCCTGATTGGTCATTTTTGGTAAGATCATTTGTGTTGTTTCTTTTTACTGTACCTTGTTTAATGGTGAGAAGATTGGAGAACACAGAAGAGATTCTTATGGATGGTTTTGAAGAGGATTCAATGCCTAATTTGTTTAACTGAGGAGTGGTGAAACAACCCTTTTGTCAAAAGGAGGGGGGAGGGGGGATTAAGGGCCTATTTGATTTCAGTAAGGCCTTACCGGACCAATGGCTTTGGAAATTTGTGCAAAGAAGGATTAATTGTGGAGGCTAAGCCCTTGTTTGGAACCACAAAAAAGTATTTATAGCACTTATCACTTAAAAAAAGTAATTGTTAAAAAAAGTACCGTTTGGCTTGCACAAAAACAAGAGCTTGTTGCAATTTTTTTTTTTTTTTCAAAATCACTTTTTTTGTGAAAAAAATAGGGGTCTGTTTAGTTGTGGAAAATATTTTCTATTTTCCATTTTAAGTTTTCCAAAGAATTATAAATATTTTATTTTTTTAGTTTTTCAAGATTCGTATTAAAAAGGTAGAAAATAAATAGTTTGTTTCGTAGAACAAATTTTCATTTTTCTTTCTAGATTTCAAAATAATTACATAGGAAACTTTTTTTATTTTTTCAATTTTCCAAAAATATAAAAGGTACTATTGGGATCATGGATTTTGGGACTTGGATTTGGATTTGGATGTGTATGGATTTAGAAGAAGCTTAATACAATTTTATACTATATTTTGTCATTAATCCACACAAATTCAAATTCAAAATTTTAATTCCATACTCTAAAACACAGAGTAAGAAATCAAAAATCTAAAAATAATAAAAAATTTCTATATAAATATAGAAAATTGGAAATCAAGGTTAATTTTTGCAATTATTAGAAAATTTTGAAATCAAATATGAAACTATTGTCACAAGAAAATAGTGCCAAAACTTTTGTTACGCCTCTACTGCCTCCTCCCTTGCTAGCCTCCTTTTCTTCCACTGGATGTCTATGCCCTCTCTCTTAGGCTTGTTCACATCTGGTGGTGCTCCCCCAAATCCCCATCTTGCCCTCTCTCATACATAAATTGGATCTTATGCTCTCAAAAGCATGTTTTAGGATATTCTTGTTTGGATAAAGAATGTCGCTGTTATTGCCTTACCTGGAATTGTTTCTTCCTCCACCAATGTTACCTTCTTTGAGTCTAGTCCCTCCTACTCAGAATCTTTGAGACCCAAACATCTTGAAAATTCCCTTCCATTACCCCGCTCCCTCACATGGGCATGCGGATGTCTTGTGTTTCTGTCTTCTGCTCCTTCCATACCTTCAGCTTAGATCATCCTAACTTGTAGGTGTATGCAAGACATTGCC
Source organism: Malania oleifera (assembly GCF_029873635.1). NCBI lineage: Eukaryota > Viridiplantae > Streptophyta > Magnoliopsida > Santalales > Ximeniaceae > Malania > Malania oleifera. The sequence goes on along the minus strand of NC_080423.1, from coordinate 85,520,101 downwards.
ACAGAGAGGTCCCTCAAGATTCAAGGGTTTCGCCTTTGGGTTCTTTGTCAACAAATCCCGTGCCATTGATCTTCCTGTAGTAGTTCAGAAAGGGAAGCTATTATAAAATATGCTCCAGTTAAGTTGATTTGTAAGGAGCATATTTATAAAATATTTATAAAATGTGCTCCAGTTTGAAGGGGATTGTTTCAAGTTAAGTGTGTTTGTTAGGGTATGAATGCCATTTATTGTACGTAAGAGTTATTATAAGTAGAAAAGATGACCTACTGATTCTCTTAGGTTCTCCACATGATGTCAATCCACAATTTTTATTTGCAATTTCTTGTAAAACAAAAAAAGCAGCCCGGTGCACAAAATAAACAAAATAAAAATTAAAATAAGTTAATTTGTAATTTTGTAGTCTGCTAAGTGAGGAGAAACAACCTTGTTTTAGGAATTTTTTATTTGTATCTTCTATAGTTTATGGTGTATTAGGAAATAAAAATAAAAAGGTAAATATAATATGATGCATTATTATAGTTTAAAATATTTTATTTATATGAGAATAAATGATTTTTCAAAGAACCATAACTAAACAGATAAAATAAAAAATTACAATTAAGACAGTGTGTAGAGTTATTTTTATTTTTTCTTCTTTTTTTCTTAGCATATTTTTTTAAAGAAAAAAATTAAAATAAAAGTGTCTACGATAACATTGGTCTTTTCTTAATGGACTACTAGTTACCTTAGTATTAATTTTATTTTGTTTGTTTGCTTAAATCTTCTCTAATAGATTAAAAATAAAAAAGTACCAAGTTTTGGAAAATATTGTCATTAGTGCCATAGTCAATTGATGGCTTAATATAATGAGTGTGAAATCATAATGGAAGAGGCAAAATGACGACAAATAAAAATGTTAGGGTGCTTTGCAAATATAAGTGAGGGACCCAAGACGATGAATGAAAATGTTACCATGCAAATTGCAGATATTAGAGCATTAAGATCTAAAAATGACAAAAAGAACATTAGATGTTCTAACTGGAAAATTAGAACAGGAGGGACCAGCACCCTGAAAACATTGAGGGTGAAATATATACTTGTCTAAATTTATTTATTTATTTATTTACTGCCCAAGATGATGAATGAAAATGTTACCATGCAAATTGCAGATATTAGAGCATTAAGGTCTAAAATGACAAAAAGAACATTAGATGTTCTAACTGGAAAATTAGATCACGAGGGACCAGCACCCTCAAAACATTGAGGGTGAAATATGTACTTCTGTCTAAATTTATTTATTTATTTATTTACTGTTTTGCTCTCTTTAACCCTCCTATGTGTTATCTGATTCAGTTATTTAATTGCATCAATGGGGCTTCAACTACTGTGGAGCTTGGGGCTTGCGTGTCTTGATGTCTATGCCTTGAGGATAAAGAGAGACCTTCAAAATCCAGTCCTAGTGAGCCTGTTTGTTGTTGGTGATTGGGTACATGACTTGTCTCCTGAACTCTTGACACTTCTAACTTGCCTCCTGAACTCTTGAAACTTCATGTAAAAGGTGCATGAGCATTTTTATGTAAATTAGAGCATGAGCATTTAGATATGTGCCTGCAGGCATGTATATTTTTCATGGCCTTGGTAATTATGTCTGGTTGTCTGGCTTTCCATTTCCGATATTCTAAAAATAAAAGCAAAAAGATCCTTTCCCCCAGGTTGATGAAGTCATTTTTTTGGGTTGGATACAATGTTTTTTTTTTTTTCTTTTTTGGGGGAGGGAGGGGGAACGAGCAAATTTAGGGCAATAAAACCTTGTTGTGCAAGATTCGTATCATTGCTCAAGTTTTAGCCACTAATAACTCCTTCATTTGGGCCAATATTCCCAGATGTAAAAAGGGCAAGCTCAGATTTTAGAGTTTTGAATAGTATTTGTGTTGCCCTGCCTTTATGCATGGGTTTTACAGTTTGTTTTTCCTTTTATTCCTAGGAGTCTGTACTGGTTTGAGGCTGATTTATTGGCAAATTATATCTTTTTGCTTCTCTTTTTTGTAAACATGTGCATTACTTTCTTTGGTTATTAGGTAACTGAATTACGCTGTGTGTTCTTTTAGCTACCAGATGTGTGTGTGCTCATGCATGCATGCATGCATTAAACTGTTAATATTTGATGTCTTCAGTCTTTCCTTCGGAATGCTGGTTCTGTATTGATGGATCTTTTTTTAAGTTGGGCACTGGTGAGGTTATAGGATATACATTACCTAGACACCGAATGCAGAATCTGGACATTTGAATACATAATAGCCTGGCTGTTAGGTCTGGGAACATTGCTGCTCCGTAATGTGAATTTGGGTAACAATAGGCATAATGAACATGGTTTGAAATTGCAGGTGACGGCTACGCTATCACTTGCTGCTGCATGCTCATCAGCAGGGGTTATTGTCCTCTATGCCAGAGACTTGGATTTCTGTGCATCTGAACCCCATCTTCAGTGCAACAGGTTCGAGATATCTGTAACTCTGGCTTTCATCACCTGGATTCTCATAACTATTTCTTCGCACGTGATGTTTTGGATCTTACCCTCGGTTTAAATGATTCATTCTCCCCTGTTTCCTTCCGCAATATGCACAAAAACTGGCAGGCTTCACTGCTTTCTATGTGTCACATGTAAAATCTGTTGTTTATATAGTGCATGCCCTTATTTTTGGTCAGTTCATGAGGCAAGTGCAATGTGTTTGTGCATCAAGGTTTGTTGTTGCAGTCATGGTTTCAATCCCAGCTTTTTACCCCTCACGGCTGTCCACACCCCAGTTTTATTTTACCTGGTAGATGCAATTATGAGGGGAGGTTGCTACTAACATGGGGTCTCTTTACCACCTTTTTGTTTTGCATCCTTCAACTTTTTGTCACTTTTTAACCCTGCCTCTGTTAAGATGGATGATCATCCAACTAATATTGTGCCAATAGGTAAAAATTTAGGAGAGGTCGGTATTTTTGCAACCTTTTGTTTTTGTTTTTATTTTTTATTTTGGTTAAAACATTATGCTGTTTGTGTGTGAAAGGGTGATTAATTACGAGGCGAAATGCAATAAAAGGAAATAGAATCGTATTTATCATATGATTTTGTTATGTTTGTTCGTGTCAATAGGGAGGGGAGGGATCGATGAAGGAAAGAAACTTATAAGACATGAGACGTTGAAGGCTACCCTTAAGACGAAAAACGCTAGACCTTTCTTGAGGTTTGGCAAAATAATGCAAATTTCTCTCCAAGTTCAAAATTTTTATGAACCTTTCATAATGTTTGGCAAAGAGATATGGATATGTGTCGTGAAAATTTGAAAATTACATTAAACTCATCTCAAGCTTTGAGCGTTAAAAAATTTTTGGAACCTTCTTTGAAAATTAGCAAAAAAAACTTGTACAAGAGGAAGTAATTTTTCTTAAAATAATCTTATTAATCAGATATGTTTCTTTAAAAAACTAAAAGATTAATAAGATTATTTTAAGAAAAATTAATTAGATATGTTTCCTTTAATCTGTCAAGTTGAAATAAAAACAAATGTTTGGAAAAAATATATGGGCCTGCATTTTTTTTTTAAAAAAAAAAGAAGAAAATTCATTGAAATTTTACGGTACATTAAAATTTTAAATTCAATATTAGAATTTAGCTTAGGATTTTCGAGGTTAGAGAATGCCTACTACCCCACTTTTTACATACATGAGAGATCCCATTCTATTGGATTGAGAGGACTTTAAAAATTGTATGTCTGGAAAATAAATAAATAAAGAATTGAGAATAATTTCGGCCTAAATTTTTAACATTGATGTTCGATATATGATGAAACAAACTGCAACTTTTTTACATATACCTAAAAATATTTAATAGCAGAAGTCCACATTAAAATTTATTCAATTATTATTTTCTACTAAAAATATTTATGTGAAAGGTATAAGTTTGCTTCAACATTTATAATATTTAATTAATACAAAGATTGTACGAGCATTATCAATTTATCATATTCATAAAAATATGTATAAATAATATTTGCTAAAAATTACGACTTTATATGTGTTCAGTCGTATATAGGCATATTTACAATCAAAAATCAAGACATAAAAATTTAGAGCTTTTTACAAAAATATTAATGTTTAAATAAAGAAAACATAGTTTTACGATGGTGGGGAAAGTATTAATAGAATTGTGTTAAAGTGAAACGAACTTATGGAAAGAAAGTCGTTCCTAAATAAAAATCAACCTTCCAAAAGCTGGTTTTATTTGAAATGATAGGTAGTTACGGCATGAAAATCGACTTTTAGTCGACTATACTTCCATCCATGCAACATACTAATTTACATAAACTGAAACTTACTATGATTTTGCTTCCATGCATCCAACATACCACTTTATGAAAGAATCAGGAAAAGCATGTTTTGGTGACTTTTCTATTTTACATTATAGGTAAGTTTATTTTCGTCATGATTAATTGACGTTGTACCTGGGCAACCAAAGTAAGCTTACTAAAGCTAAAGAATTCTTCATTAATTGCACGAACATTCAAAAATTGTTGCATCATTCTTCGTTTTCTTTCTCACTAGTTTAACTATGAAAAAATAGATTTTTTTTCCTAAGTTAGGAAAATGTATCAAATCAATAATTTTTAATCCAACAAAGGGGTGATAATTTCTACTAGTTGCTAAAAACAAATTCTACTTCTTCACAACTCTTGAGTTTCATGAATCAAGCTTACTAATTTAATCTAACAAAAAAAAAAAAAAACACACGCACACACACACAAAATAATTGTCTGTTGAGTCTTATAATATTACTTTGCATAAATATATGTGTCAAGACCATGAAATGTTAATGTCGATCTGACAAGTCTTGGAGTGCCTTAGGAGCCATAGTAATTTCTTGATAATGTCAAATAGGCTCTTTGAAAGATTATGAGTCCAAGAATACACGATTTTTGCTCTTTCCACTACTTTTGAAACAAATCCCATTTATTTAATTTCCTAAAGTTTTGATGACAAAACACTTCGAAAACCCGTTATTCTGTAAGGTGTTGGGAGATTGAGAGAATGTTAAAAATGTATATATATATGGTGGGAAAAGTAAATTATTATTAGACATCCTATGTCGAGCAACCTCCAAGTGTAGCTCGCCTTTGTTGGCCTATTACTATACTCAATATTGGTTGGCTCATGTATATTTTCTCCATCAATGTATAACAAAATCGTAATTTTGTTAGTAGACGAACTTGAAGCCATTCTAAAATTTCAATACCAAATCTCAATCAATAAATTCTTTTATTGGAAATCTTTATTTATTAATTACTATCCTAATAATAAATATATATTCCTACTCTAATTTCCAAATTTTAATAAATTATAACTTTCTAGCCGTAATACTCACTAATAATCTTTCCAAAATAACCTAACCAACTGAAATAATACTCATCGTCTCTTAAACTTAATTATTAACTATATTTTACGTAAATGAACTTAACCATAAAAAAACAAGACTAATTGTAACTTTTATTTCTTAAAATCTCCTAATACTTAATCTAAACAAGCATAAATATTTCTCATTAATACAATTTTTGAATTATAAACACCAAATAACTATAACTATCTCTATAACTAAATTATAACCATTAATTACTAGGCTCCAAATTTGCTTAGTTTTACTTCTAGTTTATTCAAATCGCCTAATATTTAATCTAACCAAACATAAGTGTTGCTTATTAATACTATTACCAAATTATAAACACACAATAACTCTCACTAAAATTGAATTATAATTAGTAATTATTAAGTCATGAAGTCACTATTTAATATACTACTAATAATATTAGCTATGTTTTACGTAACTCAAATCAACAAGTTTAACTGTATAATTTGAAAACGAATTAAGATATTTAAATTTTCAACTCAACTAATGTAATATATTTTCTCAAAAAAAAAAAAAAACAACAAATTAATAACAACTTAGATATTATTTCAACTTGACAAAATAAAAATTTACTTCCTATGTAGCAACTAATTTTTCAACTAAATATATTTTACTAAATTATTAATTTTAAATCAAATTACTATTATTCCAATTTTCTACTAAACTAATGTAATTATTATTTTTTTTTACAAAACAAATTTTAACTGCAACTTAAAAGTCATTTTTATCTAAAAATAATAATTTTAATAGAAATTACTTTTCGAACAAAACATATATCTCAATGAAAAATTTTCAATAATTATTAGCTTCTTTTCAAAACAAATATCGTAATAAAAAATTCTCAACAAATATTAACTTCTATTTGTTTCAAACCAACTTTCTTTCTAGCTAAATTTCAACAAAAAATCATTTTGAAATCATTTAAAAATATTATTTTCACAATAATATATTATCAAGGTTAAAAAAAATAATTTTACGTATAATCATATAATGCAAAATTACAGCACAACAATAACAAACAAATCTTATTTCACATATATAAACCCTAATATTCTCACAAAAATACATTAACATAAATACACCATAATCATAAAAATACCTTAATAACAAGGAAACCAATGCAAAAAATCACAACCCAAATTCCAAATGTTTAGCTCTACTATAATAATCAACATTAAAGTACTTCAAATTTACAAATGAGAGGATTTTTTTGGATTACCTGATTTGAAGATGAAGGGGGATTTATACTAATGATGCTTCTTCCTCTTAGAAAAGACGTGCACTAACAACCTGCTTAGTGACCGTTGGAGGAGAGCCATGGTGGGAAGCCGTTGGAGGAGAAAATGAGGAGGGAGGACGAGGCTGGCAGAGCTAGTGGAGAGGAGAGGAGGAATCACGTAAAGGAAGAAAGAAGGGAATGGACGAGTATTGAAGAAGAAGAAATCGATTTTCCATCGGTCGGTTTCAGTACATAGACCCGAATTATGGAAAGTCGGTTTCCTTGACACCCAATGCCACGCTTCTCTAACTTTGCTGATGGATGGTTAAGTGACTAATTGAAATTTTTGAATGAGAACCAAATTTCCATAAATCGGTTTCGCCCACAAACCAACTTGCGGAAAGTCTATTTTCCCTGACACGAAGTGACACGACATTGACTCTGTTGAAGCGCTTACCGTTTGAACGGGAACCGACTATCCATAAGTTAGTTTGTGGACAGAACCAACTTATAAAAGTTGATTGGGTACATTTCTGTATTTATTCCACTAATCATTGTACAATTGTGTTTACTATATTTTAAATTTATTATTTTAGTAAAAGCTCTAAAAATTTATATTCAAATCATTTAATTTATATATATATATATAGATAGAGAGAGAGAGAGAGAGAGATAATGAAATGACTAGTAGACTTGACATATAATTTTTAATTTATATCTAGTTTTTAACTTTTAACCATCTTTAGGTATTTAAATAATTTTTTATTTTATTTAAGATATATAAAATTAAAATTTTTAAAGTTTTAACTATTTATTGAAGTTCTTATTTTATGTTCTATATTTAAAAGTTGCTAAAATTTTCACTATTAATAATGCCAACATGACTCAAGTGATAAGCATCTCTCTCTCTCTCTCTCTGAGCATGTGTAGCATGGGTATATTTAGACTAAATTAATACCTTCAGTAAAAAATCACAAGTAATATTGTGATTTGCCGTTTGATGACATTCACACTCCATGAATCTTAACAAATCAGAAGAGGTCATATCTATAATTTCTTCTTGAAATACCATTCTTTTTCGAAGCTGTCCTGAATATATATATGCCATGGAGAATTTCATATATTTATAGACAATTTAAGTGGCAAAAAATTATAAATCATTAATTTAAATTTTAAAAAGGTGTTTGATGCAGCAGATTACATTTTGCACTTCCCCTAAAATTTTACAATTTTTTTTTTTTTTAAATTGGTTTTTTGTTACACTATAAAGTTTAGAATCAAAATAAAAAATAGAAGAATTATAATGCAAGGGAAAAAAAAAAACAGGGTAAAAGAGAGAATTTAGATAAAGAAAATAAAATGGAGAAGAATCTATGAAAAGTAACTTTAATATCAATCAGGTTGTTAGATATATTAAATTTTCCAAAGAATAAAAAAAATTGTGTTGTTTTAAGGAGTAAGAAATTAAAGATTATGTTCCCTTAGAAACAAGTATAGCAAGCAGTTTACATCTACATTACCCAAAATTCCTACTCATTCATCTTCCTCTTCCTCTCCTCAGAATACAGAATTTAACAGCTGCAGCTGAGAATTGGAAATAGTAGAGGTTTTGCTGGGAAGGGAAGCACCTGGTTTGCAACATGAACTGAACACACGCCAATTCCTAATCAGAATCATAACCCTCACATGACAATCTCCGGTTTCAAAATGCTGGACTTGATCTCCTTGTGGGGCAGGATAACACCTCCATTGCTGTAAACTTCGTCGCCCACATGGACATCTTCTCCCAATATTGTCATGTTCTCTATCCGAGCCCACCTCCCAATAGTGGAGTGCCACCCGATAATGCTACTGGAGATGCAAGCATGCTTCTTTATTCGAACTCCACTCATTACGGTACAGTGCGAGAGCCTGACCCCTGATTCGACCACACATCCTGGACCAATGGCTACATCTGGCCCGATGAGGCAGCCATCTCCAATAGCAGCGCTATCATCTACCAGAACATTTCCAATAATGTTAGATCCAGTGGCCAGTTTGGATGGGGTTTTTTTGCTCAAGGAACCCAGGTAGAGCTGCAAGCCTTTAATGTAATCCTTCGGCTGTCCAATGTCCATCCAGAAACCAGGTAGGACCATGGCATAGAGTTTACACTCCGCAGCAATCTTTGGGAATACCTCTTTCTCAATTGAGGTGGGCTTTAGTTCAATCCGATCAAGAACAGATGGATTCAATAAGTAGATTCCAGCATTGATTTTGTTACCCACAAATATTTTGGGCTTCTCTACAAACTTATTCACTTTCCCAGTAGTTTCTTCCATAACCACCACTCCATATTTTGATGGTTCATCCACCTTAAGAAACAAAATGATTACCAACCTAATTAAGTCTTAGATGCAGAAAAGTGCTTGGATCGTCAGGGAAAAATGAAATGATTATTAGGTTAGCTTACCTTGGTTACCATAATGGAAGCCTCTCCTCCATGGCTTTTGTGGAATTCAATCATTTCCTTCAGCGGGTAGTCACTAATAACATCACTGTTAAGGACAAAAAAGGGTTCATTAGAGTCATCTATTAATTTATCCCTAGCCAAAGCTAAGGGACCTGCTGTGCCAAGTGGTTCAATTTCCTGGGAACAGGTGATCTTGATACCAAGCCTTTTCTCAAATTCCTTCAAGAAGTTCAGCATCACCTGCAAAAATAGCAGGTGACAAATACAAACGTGCATGCCAAAATTTAGCCATGATAGTGACACAACTGAGTATTAAACGGGTTTACAGTGCAGAGCACCTTGATAGCTATTATTCTACCTCTGGTTGGTAATTGATGGCCAAAACGACTTCAGTCACTCCAATAGCTTTAAGTGCTTCTATCTGAAAAAATCCAAATATGTATGAAGAGCAAGTTTGACTCGAGCAAGCATAGGGTGAAGAATCTTGTAAATCAAAAGGTAGATTCTTTTCACTAGTGTATCAGGGTTCTCTCTTCATGAAGCACAGATATTTTAACAAGAACTATAAGTTTGTATGGAACTTGCATAAATAAATAATTTATAGTTACATTTGGACCCAATCACAAGCATCAGTGAAGCCAGATTAAGAGAGCTGTGAAGATGGTCAGTGTATGATGATTTCTGAGCATCCAAGCTTTTTATTAGCCGTTTACCTTTCTAAGCAGGGAAATTATTAGATGCCACCACTTTTTATGCTCATTATGTAGACGCATATTGGATTTTAAAATCAAAATTTAACGTGAGAATCAAAAGGAACTTTGCATGAGCTTATCAACAGCACTTGGCACAGAAGCAATAACACGACTAACGAGGGATCCATATGAATTAAATTTTAAAAATGGACATTCACAATGGCATACCTGATGTAGTATCATAGGCTTGTTAGCAAACTCAACAAGGGGCTTTGGCACAGTGAGAGTCAATGGTCTCAATCGTGTTCCAAACCCTCCAACAAGAATAAGTGCCTTCATTCTGACAATCCCAACCTTTTCTTCCTGTATACTTGAAGATCACGTTACTGAAGAACCTGTGGTAACATATAATGCAAAACCATGAATTAGCCAATGTAACTGTCATATCCGTCCTTTCCAACATCTAGTTCAAAAAAATTATTAAGCTATTTTGGTAGGAAAGAAAATAGGGGGAAAGAAAAAGATGCAAGGGAGGGAATAGGAAGGAAAGAAAACATGCTTTTCTTTCCCCCATTGTTTATTTAAGTGAAATAGAATGGAAACAAAGGAAATAGTTATCATTCAATTTAATAAGCAAGTCTTTTTCCATCCATTTTCCATCCAACTTTCTGTAGGTCTGATTTTGGAAGGAGTGGAGAAGCCCTATTTTCATTCATTTTCTTCCCTTCCTAAGTTTTTCACTCCACAGAGAAAAGGGAATTTTTTTTGTCCCACTCACCTTTTCATTCCCTTTCCTACCCACAGAACACATTGTATGCTGTAGAGTCCAAATTGCAATTTTTTAAATCTAAAATTAATTGGTTTAGCTAGTGCCTAGAAGCAAAATCATTGGATCTTACAAGATGGGTGTTGACATGAGAATAACATCAATCTATAATAGATTCAAATATATTAAACTGAAAAGAAATGAGAAATATCAATAAACATGAAGATGAAATCGTAGCACGGAAATGGTAAAAAAAAAATCTGTATAATTCAACTTAACACAAGTTTTAGGTAATACATGTTAAAATGTTAAATAGAATAGGATTTTAATTCACTAGTTAAGGTGCTATTTTAATAGAATATTTTCTTAGATTCAATGCAGTTGTTGACCTTGGATGTGGTGATTCAAGTATGTTGAGTGAAGATTATTTCATAAAATAGTAATATTAACTAGTGCCCCATGGGTACTCATTAACAGGACCCTAATAATAATGAGCATTTCATAAAAGGAATTAAGGTTTTAATGCAATACACTGAGAGTTCTTCAGGATAATAGCATTCAACTGAAATGACGAACTTGTGCTGATGAACAAAACAATTATGATGTGCAACAAAGGGCTTTTGAAAATAAATAGTGAGAGTGGCTTTTTTTTATCGAGGTTGTTTCGAACAAGTCTATATTGGTTATTGGTTATTTAATACTACATCTATGTTAGTATATAAGAATTAGTGACGGTATTATAATCATTGTGATGTACTTGACAGATATTCTAAATAGAGGGGGAGATCTATGGCAGTAACTAAGTTTTCCAATTTACACAATTTAATATGGAACAAAGGCTTGGTCTTGACCTAAACCCAAAGAGCTGCAGCCACTACCAAACTGCGCACTAAAACCCTAAATCCTCTGCATGCCTACCACTATTGCAGGCCTGAAAACAGCTTAATTGCCAGAAAGTTACTGGACAACACTGTATGCTCATGAACACCAAATCCCCTTGAGATCATGCAAAACTAACACCATAGCAAACCAAGACACTGCTGATCTGCCAAGCCTGGAAATCCCAATTTTGGACTTCCATCACATGTCCTCCTCGTGTACCAGGCAAAAGGCTGGCAGCACCGATGGCATGTGAGGCTTCATACACCCATGTTTTTGGTTTGAACTTGTCCTATATTGTTTGGATCCCTTTCTAAACCATACTATCAAGTTTTTATGGATGGGCTCCTGTCCTAAGATTCCACCTTTTAGCTATTAATGCATGAAACTCCGAGAATGATCATATGGTGCTAGAGGTTGTTGGTCAATGGCAGATGAGCTCACTGGGGCCTGAAACAGTGTTAATTATATGTATATATGTAAGTACTTTTTTAAGTTACAACAGATAGAAAGGAGTGTCACAAAGTAGTTTAAGGAACTCAACATAGTGCAACCCATGGAAGTCCATGAGATGCAAAACAGAGAGAACAAATGATAATCCTTCAGAGCCAAAGTATAAACCACGTACCAAATTCTTGGTAGTGCAAGTTGTCATCTTTTGCTGATGTTTAATTTTGCATCTTTCATGCTTCCTCTAGCACCCATACCTCAACCCTTGGTTCTGATGTTTCAACCTTTAGATCTGAAAAGATTGCTTTTGTTACGCAAGTTGAATTTGGTATTCAACCAAGTAGTCGCAGAAGTTCCTAGAGGGTTAGAGTGGCCGTGGTAGAGGCCCTACACTACGCCAGCGCAACAGCCAAAATTTCCATTCTTCCTGACTCAACAAGTGGAGAGTAGCTATTGTATCATCTTAAAGGAAGAGAATAAGTTCTTGCAATATCAGGCATCCCACCAACCTTCACTTCCCGTCACATCTCTTGCCTAAAGAGGTAACCCTACAACTTGCTTGTCGTCAAGTATTTATCCTATAGTCATTTGGCTGTAGATTCAAAAGCAACTGAACATATGACGGGTAAAACCAATTTCTGTTCCATCCTCCACTATTCTAAAAACTTACCTCATGATACCTTGTCGATGGTTCCAATATAACAGCTATGGGAAATAAGGACAACATCCATTAATTGTTCTACAACATTCTTTCATCATTCTGTTCGACATGTCAAAACAATTGGTTCCTACATTGAGTTTTGTAACTAGTCAAGTGTGCATGATGTAGGACAAGATGCAAGACCTTGGGAAAATCCTTGTTGGAGAATAATTAAGAGTTGGGTCAAGGAATTGTTGGGTTCAATTAGTAGTTTATTATGCGTTTAGTTTAAATTAGTAGAGTATTATGTGTATTTGGGGGGTTGCTTGTAGTATTTGTGTATTCTATAGGTATATTTGTAATATAATTTAGTTTTATGGGGTTATGTGTAATTTCATTTGAAGAGACTTTCTTATAGATGGTGTATGAAAGCCATGCTGTAAGCAATTACTGTTGAGTTTGAATTGATTGAACATGAGTTTCACCCTTGTATCTCCTCTCTCCTCCCTTCCCCTTCCATCCTCTCTTCAATTTCTTCTAATCTCTCCCATGGCTGCATATCCTTGAGGCTGCCCCTGCATCAGTTCTTGCCGATTGTGAAAGCATTATGTATTTCGTTTGCTTCCCCACTCAATAAATGGGCAACAAACCTTTTCATGTTAGTTCATTTCAATGTTTAGGGCTGTAGTTAGGCTGTGTCAAATTTGAGTTTGCAATATTGTGTCACTATTATCAATGACTACTCAAGGATGACTTAGCTTGGTTTAGTAAAAAATCACACTAAGTTATTTCGTATCTTTCGTGCCTTTTGTTCTAAGATAAAGATTCACTTTAATTTACTTGTCTAAACATTCCGTAGTGAAAGTAGCACTTCAATAACCAATTCACTACCTGTACAACTAAGTATGGTATCATTAATCAATCATCTTGTGCCCACACTCCACAACAAAATGGAGCTCCAAAGAGGTAAAATAGACATATCCTGGAAGTCATACATTCTTGTGTCAGATGAATTTTCCTAAAGTGTTTTTGAGCGATGTCATGCTCATAGCTTGTTCTCTTATCCACATAACGTCACCGTCTGTTCTATGAGGTAAAACATCCCATTCTATTCTCTCCTCAAGTTCCTTTATTCTCGTCACCTCCTCATATATTCAAGTGTGTCCTTTGCCCATTAGTCACCTCCTCATATATTCAAGTGTGTCCTTTGTCCATTAGTTAACTCCAAGGGTGGATAAGTAGGATCCTCATACCATAAAATGTATTCTTCTGGGCTACTCATGTACTCAAAACAGATATTGTTGTTGTAGTCCTATCTTGCATCCTTTCTTGTTTCTATTGATACTACCTTCTTTGAGTTTATCACATACCATTTGATTCCTTGAGACCTCCCTTTCCTCTCCCTAGCCTTCCAAATTCCATTCTATTATATTTGCCTAATCTTCCTCCTGCATTTTCATCTAATTTGAGCCCTTTCGTCCTCTAGATCATCGTAATTTCCAGGAGTACACACGATAACCACCCAAAAGAACAAAGTCTCCTCCAACTTCTACTTCTATGCTTTGGTTTTCTCATTAGATGATCTCATTTCTCAAGATGTTGATCTTCTTATTGCTGTCCAAAAAGATAAGCAGACCTATACGGGAAATTATAGCCGAAGCCCGTCCGTCCAACGTGGGCCCTATGCCGGTCCGCTTGATGCATGATGCGTGGCTCATGCTGGAAAAATGAATCATGTGAAGCCAACGCTGTTAATCCAAAACACCGATGCCGACAACGTGCACAGCAACGCCACCGGAATATTCCCGCAATTGTCAACCTCCAATGTCCAGTCACCGGTGGCTCCATCTTCGTCATGACGTCTCAACAAAGCCGCCGATGTAGGCGCCATGGTCCAGCCCCGACCAGTACAAAATTGCGGGTTCATTTGAGAACAAAATTTCCAAAGCAAAATAAAATTTCCAGCAGCCACCAAATCTGTTTTCTGTTGCTCATATTCCATGTGCTCTATTTTGAGCTTCATTTTCAGAAAATCTCCGGCAACCACATAATCTCTGGCAGCCACCAAATTCAATGGGTAATAGGAAACATAATGGAACATACATTGAGATAAACATTTCAACAAACAGATGGTAGGCAACATATATTAAGACTTTCAATGGCGTTTTTTTCTTATTATTTCATACTCAAAATGGGGGAAGAAAATTGAAACAAGAGGGGGCAAGATGAGGATAGACCTGAGCAAGCTTCCTGTGGAAAAAAAAAATATTAAAATGAATTGCCCAGCTTGACTTGCAAGAAAAATTTTGAAAATAAATTTGGGGAGTTCAATGTTTATGTTTACACATAAACTTGGAAACAGAGGCATAGATGAGGGAGCACCAGTGGGTCAGCTGCCTCTCCGGCCCGGAGAGCGAGCCGCATTGCCACCGCCGCCAAACATGCAGTTCTACTCCATTCCCAACATTGTGCCATTGGAGTTGGACTGCAGTGCCGACATCGCCGGCTTTGTTGATCGAGCTGCTGACGACTGTTCTAGTGGCTGATGTGTTCCTGCACTAGGCAGTGGAGGTTGGGAATTGCAGGAATATTCCGCTGGCATTGCTGTCACGTTGTTGGCGTCGATGTTTCAGATTAACGGTGTTGGCTTCACGTGATCCATTTTTTCAGCATGAGCCATGCGTCATGCATCCAATGGACCAGCATAGGGCCATGTTGGAGGGACGGACGCCGGCTATAATTTCCCAACCTATACCAAACATCCAATCTCTAATTTCATTTTTTGTGATTTTCTGTCACCCTTATATAACTGTTGTTTGGTTTGGTTTATGTTGGTTAAGTTAGTTTTAGGGTCTTCGAATTTGCTTTTGTTGTCCCAAAGTCTCAAAATTGTAACCACGGTTTTCCTCCGCCATAAGTGAGGGGTTTTTCTAATAAAGTTAGGAGGTGCCGCCTTCTTTTACACAAAAAAAAAAAAAGTGTTAGTATTATATTGAATGTTGTTCTTCCTAACCCTATCTTTGAAGCCTTAACCCCATGGCCTAGAAGAGGTGTATGCAACAGGATAATGACACCTAGGCACTGGTACATGCTAATAAGTCTGTTGTTGGCTGTCGAGTGTATACCATGGAGTTCAATCCCATGGTTCTTTGGCTCCTTTGAAGGCCCAGCTTGTTAATGAAGGATATAATTAGGTGTACGGTTCAAATTATTTTGACACATTCTCCCTGCTTGCCAAAATTGCCTCAACATGTTTGTTCATCTCCTTAGTCACCATGTGTCATTGGTCTTTGTATCAATTAGACGTGAAGAATGCCTTCCTACATGGTGATCTATAGGGAGCAACCACCTGGTTTGTTGCTTAAAGATAGTATACATTGGCGTATCATCTAAAAAATCCTTATATGGTCTAAAGCAATCTCCAGGAGCACGGTTCAATGCAGCTATGCTTAAGTTTGCCTTCAACAATGGGTAGTAGACTAGGAAACACGCACACTTCAAAAGGGCCAAGGTGACAATATTCAACACGTGTTGGACACTAAATGCCCCCAACATGGCTGGGATACATGTCTGACACATGTCGAAATTAATTGTGTTATTTTTTATTATTGGAAATGAATGGACACATCTAAGGACATGATTTAAGTCAAATGCTGCACTTAGCTTGCTCCTTTGGCCATTTTATGCCCCAAAAAAAAAAAATTCAAAAAGAACATAAAAGACATGAGTGTAGAATAACAACACCAAGATCTGTTTTGAATAAAAGATTGAAGAGATAACACAAAGTTTTATTACAACAATCAGATTACAACAATTTGTCCAACCATGCACTCACTAAATGAGCTTCAATGGCGAAAGGACAACAAATAGAAAAACAAAAGAGGACACAATCTTGTAGTTGAGATGTGTGTAGTGCTCCGGTGGGGGGGATCTTATTTATAGTCTTTGGTTTGTGGAAGAAGCACATGGGTGGCTCACCTACTATGGTAGGTGGTGGTAGCTCACCTACCATGGCCGATTTTGACATTAGTGGCCGTCTTTGACATACCGTGCCAACTGTTCACACTGGATACGCCATACCGTCTCGGGGGCACTGCCCCCCCATACCCCCCACCGAGCCCCCAGACCCCTGTGTCTCAAAGGGGAATGTCTTCTGTCTTCGTAGTACCATTGCGGTCTACAGCTTCAACCTCATCTGAACCATATTTCAGGTAAGTGTACCAATTAATTCGTGGGAGGTGGACATTGCACACATATACACCAACACACCCCTCAATGTCCACCTACGCTCTTGGACCAATACCAAGAGCATCCCGATGCTTCTGGAAGTCGGAACTACCCAATGCTTTGGTGAGGATATCTGCATGATTATCTTGTGTTAGGCAACTCCATCTCAGTACCTCATCCTCAATGAGTTCTCGTATGTAATTGTCACGCCCCGAACCTCAAAATGGGACCCAAGGGTGAAAATGTAACTAACCTGTCCCTGTATCATACAAATCATCCAAAAATACAGTACAAAGGATGAGGGTCCGACCCCGTGGGGTTCCCAGACATCCTAAACACATCCAAACACAATCATATACGCAGTGGAAAAACCATACATACATATGCAATACCATACGAGAGTCTATACAAGAGCAGACACAATGTTCTATCAAAATGTACAAACGGGTGCCCAACACATCCCAAAATGGCAACCCACCAAAATTATAGTCCTAACACTTACCTAGCGCTAAACGCGGTACACCAGACACTACGCTCCCTACACCAGGACGCTAATTCCGATTATCCGAAGGACCTGTAAAAATGTACATACAGTAGGGGTGAGACACTTCTCAGTAAGGAAGAACAGAGGTTATATCAGTGTGTAGCATTTGAGCGTTATCATGATGCAACATACACGCAGTTGAATGCAATCCAGTATTAATTTACACAATGCATACACGCACACACAACACATGATCAGCAATCCCGGTGTCGTCACACCCTTCGGCCCAAAGCCGGTCCGCGACAATCCGGCGTTGGCCCGGTCAACTTGTGAAGCACGGCGCCACCTGCACATGACTAGTCCCCTACTCCCATGACATCGTACCGACGCTAACTGGTGGATCCACACCCTTCGGCCTGATCTGCTGGTATAGGCTCACGCCCTCGGATATAGAGTCGGACACTCTTGCCTACATGGCAGGTGATAAACACACGCCCTCGGATATAAAGTCGGACACTCTTAGTACCTGGTACAATACCCAATTCCTACTAGCATTTCAACATATCACACATACATGCATGCTCATATAACCGAACAAACCACACCCATTTGGTAATCTAAATCATGGTTTCTTAAACAAATACAGTTTAAACAAGTCAAGGCACGACCATCCCAATATCACAGTATAAATCACACATATACTCGGTTTTCAACAAAATCCGGGATTCAGCCTGTCACCCCCTTTTTCCCAAAACTATAATAATGAAAAACTCATAGTTTTTCCCGTTAGATCCCTCCCAAATTAGTAGCCAAAACACACACAGGACCGTGGACCACAGTTCCACCGAGTCCGATTTCAAAAATAACCAATATAAACATAGTTCCTCTTACTTTTTCCCCGAAAAGCAAATCTCGAACTCTAAGGTCCCTAAACAGCGAACCAAGTTCCAAAACCTACAAATTACAGTACTCACAAGACTAATACCTACAAAACTACCGGATCAGAATTGAAAACCGAACCTTACCTCGATTTTTCGTCAAAACCCGAAAATCTCATAAACTAGATTCCGATCCATAGAAACTGTAGAGAATCCTTCCACGATCCTCGTGGTAACTTCAAATTTCCGATTCCATCAATGATCGGCGAAGAAATCTAGAGAGAGATCGTGGTAACTTCAGATTTCCGATTCCATCAATGATCGGCGAAGAAATCTAAAGAGAGATCAAGGTAACTTCAGATTTCCGATTCCATCAATGATCGGCGAAGAAATCTAGAGAGAGAGAGAGTAGGGAGAGGTTTAGAGAGAGAGAGAGAGAGAGAAATCTAAGTTACTTAGTGAAGAAGAAATGAAAATTTCCTTTTATAGCCCTTTGACCTGGCCCAATTTCGTCGACGAAATAGTGTTCTCATCGACGAATCTTTCATTTACTTCGTCGACAAATCAGTGGCCTCGTCGACGAATCTGAGATTGCCGATTTTTTTTTTAGACTCCTCGGCTTCTCCTCGTCGACGAGTCTCTGAATTTCGTTGACGAGAAGAACACAGGCTTCGTCAATGAAATTTGGCTTTGTCGACGAATCTTGCACTTTTACCAAAATGTCCCTCCCTTTAAAATTAAACCCATTTATCACGGTTTGGGTTCTTATAATCTCCCCTCCTTACAAAAATTTTGTCCTCGAAATCTGTCATCTCTCATTCATAAAGTCATACCCGAAATACACATATACGAACTACCAACAATAAACTGGCGAGTCGGCGACTACTACAGCGCAGTCCCATCATACACACACACTTACATACCCTCACTTATGGTGGAGGAATACCGTGGTTACATATACAACGGTTTCAGGAGTTCACAATACACACACTCCCGACGACTAACCACCTATCCCAACTCACAGTAGGATCATGTACAAGTGCTCAAAATAACTGTGGATACTTCCGGCGTATCTCCGTTTCCAGTTCCCAAGAAGCTTCCTCAACCTCGTGGTTCTGCCACAATACCTTCACTAACAGTATCTCTCTGGTACGAAGCTTCTGAACTTTACGGTCTAGAACCTGAACAGTTATCTCCTCATACGCTAAAGTATCCCCAATTTCCAACTCATCATAACTAAGAACATTTGAAGGATCCAGCACGTACCTTCTCAACATGGATACGTGAAACACATCATGGACCCTCGAAAGTGCTGGAGGTAATGCAACTCTGTAGGCTACTGGACCCACTCGCTCAAGTACCTTGAATGGTCCAATATACCTCGGACTCAACTTGCCCTCTCATCACTCCTTTTATCGGAGCGATACGCAGAAATACCTTACCTCCCACTTCGAACTCTAACTCACGGCAGCGAACATCTGCATAACTCTTCTGCCGACTCTGAGCTGATCTAATCCTCTCCCGAATCAAACCCACCTTCTCAGACGTCTGCTGCACAAGTTCAGGTCCTAACACCTGATGTTCACCAACCTCATCTCAACACAAAGGAGATCAACACCTCCGACCATACAAAGCCTCGAATGGTGTCATCCCGATACTAGACTGGAAGTTGTTATTATAAGCGAACTCTACAAGTGGCATAACCTGTATCCAACTACCACCGAAGTCTAACACACAAGCTCGCAACATATCTTCCAATATCTGAATCGTCCTCTCCGACTGTCCATTAGTCTGGGGGTGGAACGCTATACTGAAAGTAAGTTTCGTCCCCAATGCCTCCTGCAAGTTCATCCAGAATCGAGAAGTAAATCTCGGATCCCGATCCGATACTATGGACACCGGTACTCCATGCATTCTCACAATCTCATGCACGTACAAATCTGCTAGCCTACTCAAAGGATAGCTAACTTTCATTGGTATGAAATGAGCAGATTTCATCAATCTATCCACGATCACCCAAATAGCATTCTACCCGTGAAGTACTGGTGGCAATCCGGTCACAAAATTCATGGAAATATGCTCCCATTTCCACACCGAAATAGGCAAAGGCTGCAATGACCCTGCCGACCTCTGATGTTCAACTTTCACCTGCTGACACGTCAGACACTGCTCCACGAACTGAACAATCGGCCTCTTCATACGACCACCAGAAAGTCTCACGCAGGTCTTGATACATCTTCGTACTACCAGGATGTACCGTATACATAGAACAATGTGCCTCCTCTAAAATCGTCCTTCTAATCTCATCATCGTTCGAAACACACAGTCTGATCCCAAACCTCAACACACCTCTCTCGGAGATGTTAAATTTTGTAGCCAGTCCCTGCTGTACCTTTCTCATAACCTCTACCAACTCTGCATCACTAGCCAACGCGGCTTTTATACGCTCAAATAAGGTTGGTTAGACCACCAAACCAGCAGTTAGACCACCAAACCAGCAAGATAAGCCTGATGATCACCAACCACCAACTCTATACCTGAGCTCTCCAAATCCCGTCTGATGTGACACTGAGTTACAACCACAGATACATCCGTAGGCCCTGACTTCCGACTCAACGCATCAGCCACCACATTAGCTTTCCTCGGGTGATAACTGATCGTGCAATCGTAATCTTTAATCAACTCTAGCTACCGCATCTGTCTCATGTTCAACTCCTTCTGTGTGAAGAAATATCTAAGGCTCTTATGGTCAGTGAATATCTCACACTGCACCCTGTACAAATAATGTCGCCAGATCTTCAATGCATATACCACAGCAGCCAATTCCAGATCATGCGTAGGATAGTTCTTCTCATATTCCTTCAGTTGCCGAAAGGCATACGCTACTACCTTACCTTGCTGCATGAGTAAACATCCCAAGCCTTTCAGAGACGCGTCGCTATAAATCACAAACCCACCATCCCTTGAAGGAATGGTCAACACTGGAGCAGTAACCAACCAGTGCTTCAATTCCTGAAAGCACTGCTCGTAATCACTGGTCCACTCAAACTGCACTCCTTTCCTGGTCAATCGTGTCAGAGGTCCAGACAGTTTAGAGAAACTCTCTACGAACCGACGATAGTAACCCATCAGTCCTAGAAAACTCCGAACCTCCTGCACATTTCTCGGCCTTACCCAGTCAACTACAGCTTCAATCTTGTTAAGGTCAACTGATATACCATCCCCAGTAACCACATGACCTAAGAACGCAATCTGACTCAACCAAAATTCACACTTCTTCAGTTTAGCATACAGCTTCTTCTTCCGCAGAATCTATAACACTAACCTCAAATGTTCCACATGCTCTTCCGTACTCCTCGAGTATACTAGAACGTCATCAGTGAATACCACTACGAATCGATCTAGGTACTCATGGAAAACCCTGTTCATCAGATTCATAAACACCGCCGGAGCATTTGTCAACCCAAAAGGCATGACTAAGAACTCATAGTGGCCATATCTGGTTCGGAAAGCAGTCTTCGCTACATCCTCCGCTCTAACCCTCACCTCATGATATCCTGACCGCAAGTCAATCTTCGAAAAGACCTGTGTCCCCTACAACTGGTCAAAAAGATCATCTATACAAGGTAAAGGATAGCGATTTTTCGCAGTTACCTTGTTAATCTCACGATAATCAATGCACATCCGCATCGACTCGTCCTTCTTCTTCACAAACAGTATTGGAGCTCCCCAGGGCGAAACACTAGGTCGAATAAATCCCCTGTCCAGTAATTCCTGTAACTGCTCCTTTAACTCTCGAAGTTCTGCTGGAGCCATCCGGTACGGAGCTTTAGAGATCGGTGCCTTATCGGGCAGCAACTCTATCACAAACTTCACCTCACGATCCGAAGGTAAACCGGGTAAATCATCTAGAAACACCTCCGAGAATTCGCTAACTACCCGAATGTCCTCGAGTCTCAACTCATCCCGCAGCAATTCCTTCATACAAGTTAGGTACCCTTGACATCCGTCTAAGAGTAGCCTCCTCGCCTGTAGTGCCAATAAAATCTGTGGCGCTGGACGCACACACGATCCCACGAATTCGTACCCTTGCTCCCCAGGAGGTCTGAAAACTACCACCTTCCTACAAAAGTCGATCACAGCATAACTGGAGAACAACCAATCCATCCCTAGAATGACATCGAACCCCGACATGTCATATATTACAAGATTCACCGGTAGAAACTTCTCCTGAATTTCCACTGGGCAGTCTACCAACATCTTCCTACAAAAAGATACACTCCCAGATGGCGTAGTAACAGATAACACCTCATTCATGTCTCGGGTCTCAACCCCACACCGTCCCACAAAATTTACAGATACAAAAGAATGGGTTGCACCCGAATCAAACAGAACAGAAGCTTTACAAAAAAGCAATAATAAGGTACCTTTCACCACATTACCTGCATGCTCAGCGTTCGCTGGAGTAAAAGAGTATACTCTGGCCGGAACTGTATTCGCCTGAACGGTTCCCCGAGGTATCTGATTGCTCCCTCGGTCCCCACTGAATGCAGGCACATCTCGCCTTGGTGCATGACAATCACGAGCCATGTGACTAGGTCGACCACAGTTGTAGCAGTTACCATCAAAAGGCCGACACTCACCCTCGTGCTGTATGTGGCATTTGGTACAACGACCACTGGTCTAACTCCCCTGAGAATCCTGACGCTTGGTATTCTGACGGTAGCCCGAGCCTTTGTTCCTTTGCTTCCACGATCCCTGAGAGATCCTGTCTGAGAACCAGAAGGTACAGTCCTCTTCCTCGATTCCCAATCCACCTCGTCCTCTCGGATACCGGTCTCAATCACCGTAGCCTTATCCACCAACACCGAGAACTCGCGGATTTGAAGCATACCCACCAGTCTGCGGATATCCTTCTTCAAACCCTTTTCGAACCTCCGAGTCTTCTCATACTCGCTCGAAATCATACATAGTGCAAAGCGGGACAGCTCTATGTACCGAGCTACATACCCCTGCACCGTCATACTCCCCTGAGTCAACGCAGAAAACTCATCTGCCTTCGTATCATGTACAGAAGCCGAAAAGTATCTGTCGAAGAATACTTTCTTGAAACGGCTCCATGTCATCTCCTTAGGATCTGCTCTCTGCTTCTCTAGCCGATTCACTGCAGTCCACCATCGACCCACCTCCCCAGATAGCTGGAAGGTGGCATAAAGGACTCGCTGCCTATCCGTGCAGTGCAGGACCTCTAAGATCCTCTCAGTCTTCTCCACCCAATTCTCTGCTATCGTGGGGTCAGGTCCCCCAGAGAACGTCGGAGGATGCATGCGTGTGAACCTCTTAATGGTCCGCAGCAACTGGAGAGTGCTCGCGTCTCCTCACACTCCGCCCGATCTCCCGTAATACCTGCCTCGTCAAACCTCGAGGCACAGAAGGAGATTCATCACTCGTAGTCTCCTCGGAGCCACTTCCCAAGTTATTATCTTTGGGCTCCATTCTGCAGCACAATAGGAATCTATCAGTATCCCTACAACACAAACAGTTAACACAATGATCTACACTAATCGTGTTAACTACTTCCTGCCAGGTCTAGGTCTGTCCTATCACACCGACACGAAAGTCATCAATGATCTGCAATGACCTTACTGGAATCGTCATCCCAGGAAAAACAAAGAATACCGTCGACAAATCCCGGTCTAGCAACGAACAACCCTCAACCAACTCTACCCATATCCACATCCTATACTCTGGTATGTACTCATAACTAAGCCTAACCAAGTCTACAAGATCTACTAACTTGGTTAGCTCTGATACAAAGCTGTCACGCCCCGAACCCTGAAATGGGACCCAAGGGTGAAAATGTAACTAACATGTCCCTGTATCATACGATATAGTACAAAGGATGAGGGTCTGACCCCGTGGGGTTCCCAGACACCTTAAACACATCCAAACACAATCATATACGCAGCGAAAAAACCATACATACATATGCAATACCATACCAGAGTCTATACAAGAGCAGACACAATGCTCTATCAAAATGTACAAACGGGTGCCCAACACATCCCAAAATGGCAACCCACCAAAATTACAGTCTTAGCACTTACCTAGCTCTAAACGCGATACACCAGACACTACGCTCCCTACACCAGGACGCTAGTTCCGGTTACCCGAAGGACCTGTAAAAATGTAAGTACCGCAGGGATGAGACACCTCTCAGTAAGGAAGAACACATGTTATATCAGTGTGTGGCATTTGAGTGTTATCATGATGCAACATACACGCAGTTGAATGCAATCCGGTACTAATTTACACAGTGCATACACGCACACACAACACATGATCAGCAATCCTGGTGTTGTCACACCCTTCGGCCCAAAGCCGATCTTCGACAATCCGGAGTTAGCCCGGTCAACCCGCGAAGCACGGCGCCACCAGCACATGGCTAGTCCCCGACTCCCATGACATCGTACCAACGCTAACTAGTGGATCCACACCCTCCAGCCTGATCTACCGGTATAGGCTCACACCCTTGGATATAGAGCCGGACACTCTTGCCTACGTGGCAGGCGATAAACACACGCCCTCGGATATAGGGCCAGACACTCAGTACGTGGAACAATTTCGGAGCCCAGTTCCTACTAGCATTTCAACATATCACACACACATGCATGCTCATATAACCAAACAAACCACATCCATTTGGTAATCTAAATCATGGTTTCTCAAACAAATACAGTTTAAACGAGTCAAGGCACGGTCATCCCAATATCACAGTATAAATCACACATATACTCGATTTTCAACAAAACCCGAGATTCAGCCTGTCGCCTCCTTTTTCCCAAAACTGTAATAATAAAACTCATAATTTTCCCCGTTAGATCCCCCCCAAACTAGTAGCCAAAACACACAGAGGACCGTAGACCACAGTTCCACCGAGTCCGATTTCAAAAATAACCAATGTAAACATAGTTCCCCTTACTTTTTCCTCGAAAAGCAAATCCCGAACTCTAAGGACCCTAAACAGCAAACCGAGTTCCAAAACCTACAAATCACAGTACAGAATATACTCACAAGACTGATACCTACAAAACTACCAGATCAGAATTGAAAACCGAGCCTTCCCTCGATTCGTCAAAACCCGAAAATCTCCGAAACAAGATTCCGATCCGTAGAAACTATAGAGAATCCTTCCACGATCCTCATGGTAACTTCAGATTTCCGATTCCATGAATGATCGGTGAATAAATCTAGAGAGAGAGAGAGTAAAGAAAGGTTTAGAGTGAGAGAGAAATAGAGAAATCTAAGTTACTTGGTGAAGAAATGAAAATTTCCTTTTATAGCCCTTTGACCCGGCCCAATTTGGTCAACGAAATAGTGTTCTCGTCAACGAATCTTTCATTGACTTTGTCGACGAATCGGTGGCCTCATCAACGAATTTGAGATCACCGGTTCTTTTCCGAGACTCCTTGGCTTCTCCTCGTCGACGAGTCTCTGAATTTCGTCGATGAGAAGAACACAGGCTTCGTCAACGAAATTCGGCTTCGTCGACGAATCTTGCACTTTTGCCAAAATGTCCCTCTTTAGAATTAAACCCATTTATCACGGTTCGGGTTCTTACAGTAATGATACTAAATCTCAATGTGTTTGGTTCTTGCATGGAATATCAAGTTCTTACTGATAGCTATGCAACTTTGATTGTCACAGTGAATCAGAGTTGCAGCATTTATCGTTATCCCAATATCAGTAAGAAGTCTTCTTATCCAGACAATTTCACATGAGGTGAGACAAGCTGACTTGTACTTGACTTCTGTGGATGATAGCGACACTGTTGGCTGCTTCTTGCTTGTCCGTGAGATAATTCCATTCCCAAAGAGAAAACAATATCCAGAAACTGACTTTCTGGAATCAGTATCTCCTACCCAATCAGAGTCACAATATCCAATTAGGGAGTTCCCTGATGTATAAGAGATGCCAAAATGAGGAGTCCCTTTTATATACTTAAGGACCCTCATTCCAGCCTTCCAGTGAATTTCTCGTGGATTATTTGCAAATCTACTCAAAATACCAATTGTAAAACTGATATCAGGCCTTGTGTTGCATAGGTACACCAAACTCCCAATTAGACTTCTGTACCTCTTTGTATCAACAAGTGGAGAGGGATCTTCAATGGAGAGCTTAATGTTTACTTCCATTGGAGTAACCACTGGAGTGCACTCTGCCATCCTAAATGTCTTCAATAACTCTTTAGCATATCGTTGCTGAGAAATAAAGATTTCTCCTAGATGCTGTCACACTTCAATGCCTAAGAAGAAGTGGAGTAGCCCCAAGTCTGTCATCTCGAATTCTGAGCATAGGCCTTCACGGATGTTGTTGATCTTCTCCTTGTGGTCACCTATAAGCACAAGATCATCTACATATAGTACAATTATTACATACATCTCATTCTCCTTTAGTACATATAAATTTGCATCAGAGGTACTTCTACAAAATCCATAATTGGTGAAGAAAGAATCAATCCTTCGGTACCAAGCTTTGGGGGCTTGTTTGAGCTCATACAAGGCTTTCTTCAACCTACACACATTTTGTTGTCTGAATTTGGTAATTCAAATCCAGGTGGTTGCATCACATAAACCTCCTCTTTAAAAAGACCATTAAGGAATGCAGACTTCACGTCCATTTGAAATAGCACCTAGCTTCTATGTGCAGTAGTAGCCAAAACCAGACGGATTGTTTCTATGCGAGCTATTGATACAAAGGTTTCAGTAACATCAAAACCTTCCACCTGAGAAAACCCTTGTGCAACAAGGCGTGCTTTGTACTTCTCTAAAGTACCATTAGCTTTATATTTTACCTTCCATATCCACTTCGTGCCGATTACCTTCCTATGAGGGAGACGATCCACAATCTCCCAAGTATTATTTTTTATGATACTTTCATATTCAACTTCCATAGCCGTTCTCCACTTCGGATCAACCAACGCTTCATCTAGGCTACTTGGTTCCTTAATTGTACAGATTATATCAGTCATTAAGGCCATATTTACCAAGTGTTTTGCTGATCGTTGTTGTTCCTCTATTCTCTTTGACCTTCGAGGTTCATCAAGTTGTGAATTTTGATTCACAGGTTCTGAATTGCCTTCGTTAAAGAGCTGTTATACCCACCTCGGATGTGGCTTCTGAATAGGTGCTACTAGTACAACAGGCTGGTTTTGAATTTCTTCATCATTCACCTCAATCTGCTGCTCAGAGTGAGGCACATGGTGGGTTACTTAATCGGTTGATGAAAAAGTGGGCTCACACTAAGTGTGGTCCTTTATCAAATACAACATCTCAGCTTGTGACGATCTTCTTTGCCTCTACATCATACAGACGATATGCATTCGATTATGTATTGTATCCCAAGAAGATGCACTTGCAACTCTTGTCATCTAACTTCCTTCAACTGTCATTTGGAACATGCACAAAACATCTGCAACCAAATCTTCTAAGATGAGAAACAGAGGGTTTATTACCAGAGTAAGCCTCGTGAGGTGTTTTGTTCCCCAAAGCTTTAGTGAAGCATCAATTGAGGATATACACAGTTGTATTAACAGCTTCTTCCCAAAACAATTTTGAAAGGTCTTGTGCCTTCATCATTGCTCTAGCCATCTCCATCACAATGCGATTTTGCTGTTCCACAACACCATTCTGTTGTGGAGTTTTTGCCGACAATTGGCGCTTGATGCCAAATGCACTACAATAATTGTTGAACTCCCTAATGTGAACTCACCTCCTCGATCTATTCGAAGTTTCTTTAACTGCAAATTTGTCTCATTTTCAACAACTTTATACCACACTTTAAATTTTACAAAAACCTCAGCCTTATCACAAAGAAAGTACACCCACATCTTTCTACTATAATCGTCGACTAACAGCATAAAATAGAAAGATCCTCCTAGTGCAGGAGTAGTCATTTCCCAAAGATCTGCATGTACCAACTCTAGAGGAAGCTTTGATTTGTTGTTGCTCTCTTGTGGAAATGACATACGATGTTGCTTGCCCAGCATGCAAGCTTCACTAGGCTCTGCAGTATCAACAACTACAGACAGATCAACCACCATTTCCTTTCTCTGCATCTCCTTCAAAACTGCATAGGAGATGTGTCCAAACCTTTCATGCCAAAGTCTGCTTGTTGTATCTCTAGTTGTTGTAGCAAGTGCCACAAACTCATATAGGTTATTCTTTCGAATACCTTCGCCCACAATGCTGCCATTGCTATCAATGATCTCAGCTGTTATTTTCATAAATCGAACTTCATAGTCACGAGCAATGATAGCAGCTACAGATAGGTTCATGTAGAGGCTTAAGGGAACCATAATAATCCTTTTTGCTGGTCATGTGTCGGGAAGCTCCATTGTCAAGTACCCATGAGCAATCTCCTGGTACTGTTTGAGCAGTTGAGCACATTTCTTCTATAACCATGAAAAGATCTAATTCTGGTTCAACACAATTTGCTACCTGTCTAACATTCCACGTAGGCTTCAACGTGCCGTTCTTTTTATCGTGGATACGTTTTTTGCAATCCTTGATTGTATGCCCCTATTTGCTGCAGTAGTAGCACGTACCAGAAAATCTCTTCTTGTTCTTTCCCTTCTTCTTTCCAACATTATTGTCCTTGCCTTTGATTTGCACAGTGAAAACACTACTGCTTTCATTTTCTCTGGTTCTCAGCCTCATCTCCTCCTCTAGCAGTAAAGCACAAAATTCCTCAAAGGTTAGTGCAGGAGTTCTAATCTGCGTGTTAAGAGCAGTTACCAGTCTGTCCTATTTTGATGGCAGCACTCGAATACATCTTCGAGCTAACTCCTCACTGGTCTTTGCTATGCCCACTGCCGCCATTTGATCACACAAATTTTTTATTCTGATGATGAATACTTCTGCCAATTCTCCGTCATGTACCTTTTCTACAGCAAGTTGATTCTCCAAGTTCTGAATGCGTGTCTAGTTCCTTGTTTCATATTGATTCTTCAAACCATTCCAAGCATTTACAGTCTTGGACGTATGCTAGATCAACATAAGTACAGAATCGGATACACTTGTGACAATAGCACAAAGTGCATCTACATTCCACCTTTTACATGCTTTGACGAGGGCAGCATTTGGAGGGATGAAAACCTTAGGGTTGGTGGGCTCAGGCGTGCCAATCGGTTATGGATCCATACCTTAAGCTATATCAAGTAGTTCATATGAATCCAGAATAGTACTCATCTTGAACTTCCACAAAGTGTAGTTCGTGCCGTCTAGCTTTCCTTCTGTGAATGCTGGTGGACTTATCCGAAGTGCTGGTGGAGATGCAGTAGCGGAAGATGAAGTTCCTGCCATTGCAACGTCTCAACAATTATAGTTGTTTCTTCTTAGTAGCCTTTAGCTCTGATACCATGTAGAATAACAACACCAAGATCTATTTTGAAGAAATGATTGAAGAGATAACACAGTTTTATTACAACAATCGGATTACAACAATTTGTCCAACCATGCACTCACTAAATAAGTTTCAATGGCGAAAGGACAACAAATAGAAAAACAAAAGAGGACACAATCTTGCATTCGAGATGTGTGTAGTGCTCCAGTGGGGGGATCTTATTTATAAACTCTGGTCCATGGAAGAAGCACATGGGTGGCTCACCTACTATGGTAGGTGGTGGTAGCTCACCTACCATGGCCGACTTTGACATTAGTGGTCGACTTTGACATTAGTAGCTGTATTTGACATTAGTGGCCGTCTTTGACATACCGTGCCCACTGTTCACACTGGATAGGCCATACCGTCTCAAGGCCAAAGCCCTCGGACCCCCGTGTCTTGGAGGGAAACATCTTTTGTCTTCGTAGTACCATTGTGGTCTACCGCTTTGATCTCATCTGAACCATACGTCAGGTAAGTGTGCCAATTAACTCATGGGAGGTGGGCATTGCACACATATACACCAAAAATGAGCAGGTCAGCAAGAGCTTCCTCAAGCAACTCAAACCCTAGCACTCACGACCCCATCCTCCTAGCCTTCAAACCACTCTACCAGCCTCTCAGCCTTTTTCATCCTGTTTGCCGGTCATCTCAGATTCTCAACCTTCATCGATGATGATCTGGGCTTAATCTGTCAAAGAGTCAAAGACTTGAAGACTCTTCTCTCTCGAAGGCTCGAAGGTTCTTCTCTCAACGTGACTCCCTCCCTCTTCCTTCCCTCCCTCTTCTCCATCTCCTTACCTGAGATTTTTACTAGTTCACAGGATATTATTGAACTATTGAAGTGCCTAAGCATAAAATTTATGTTTTAGTGTTTTAATGGCTAAAAATACAAAATTAAATTTAATGATTCAGTGTTTTAAAAGTCAAAACATAAAAGGGGGCTACTAGTTTTGTTAGGTGGGTAGAAGCAGGAACCATATCACCACAGTAGTCAAAGGCGCAAGGCGCACTGAGGCGCAAAGGGTAGCCAGAGCCTAGGCGTGAGGCACGAGGCGAAGGTACACGGCACATGGAGGTGAGGCGCACATTTATTAAAATTTCCTGTAAAATACTCTACATAACAGATTCTTGATTGTAAATACGTTAGTACAAAAAATTGAATACTACTATTAACATAAATTTTCAATAAAATGCGATGTTCATGACATAAGTTCCACAAAATAGAAGCTGCAATAAGCAGAAGGGAAATTAAAAATAAACATAAAAAAACACAGCAAAAGCAGCAGCAGCGCAGCTCTGACTGAAATGCCGGAAATTCCAGATCCAGAAGCAGAAATGCAGGGAAAAAGAAACGCTTTCAGGAAAAGAAAAAAACAGCTCATTTTACTGCAAAAAAGGGGGAAAATTGGAACATTAATGAGGTGGCACAGAGCAGCAGAGCAATTCAGAAAAAGAAGAAGAAAACTGAGCAGCAGCAGAGCACAGCAGGCCAGAAGAAGAAGAAGAAAAGAAGACAGAAGCCTGAGAGCAGCTGAGCATATATGCCAGGGAAAAGTGGCAGCAATTACATAAAAACAGCAAAAAATATAGGAAAAAGAAAGAAAACACAAATGGTTGAGATTAAAAAAGAAGGAAAAAAACAAAATATAATGTGAACATGTGTGAGGCACACCTCACTGTGCCTTTCATAGATCGCCTCACCTCGACCGGTGTCAGGTGCAAGCCTCATCACCTCAGTGCACCTTGCACCTAGACGCGCCTTTGACTGCTATGCATATAACATGGCTCTGCTTTTGCAACTTGACACCCCACCCTGTCCCAGGAAAAAATGCATAGTGATGGGATTCTTATTGTGTTTGTTAGATTTTTACTTGGACAAATATTTTTGTATTTTGCCTGGAAGCCTTGGACAATTTTTTTGGTTGTTGATGAATGACGAATGTTTCTTGACTTTTCTACAATGTGTGTTGTTAATGATTATGCAATTCATAATTGAGCATGAATGATACCTATTACCTCAATATTTTTCATTTAGAACGAAAAACATGCCTAAATATATATTTTTTATAGTAATTAACTAACATATCCCAGCCATGTCGTATCCTTGTTTTTACAATATTACTGTATCACTAGGTTGGTATCATGCCAAATCCATGTCCCGTGTCAGTATCGGTGCTTCCTAGGTAGTAGATCACTCTGTATTCTATCACCAAATAGGATTTTGTTGATTTGTGTACATAGATCATATTGCGTTTACTAGTAATGATAATCAAGCTATCTGAATTCTAAAGTAGTTTCTCTAGACAAAGTTTCAAATTAAAGATTTGGGTTTGCTAAAATGTTTAGTTGTAAAAGTATCCAGATCTCATATGGAGATCGCCTCGTCACAGGAAGTCTGTTCTAGGTCTTGTAGATGAGGAAGAGCTATTGGAATCCAAACTTGTTGATGCGCCTATAGACCTTACCATCAAATTATTACCAAAAGAGGGTGAGTTTTTAAATGACTCAAGATGATGCTGGAGACTTGTTGGGAAGTTAAACTACGTCATAGTCACCCGACCAAACATCTTTCGCAACAAGGAAGTGAGCCAATTCCTTGATTCTCCCTGAGCAAACCATTGGGATGCTGTCATCTGTATCTTGTGATACCTTAAAGGTGCATCAGAAGAGGCCTCTTGTATCACGATCCAGGTCACACTTGTGTTTCAAGGTTTTATAGATGCAAATTATGTTGGGTCACACTCAAGAGTCAAGATCCAGAACTGGATAATGCGTGTTGGTGGTAACCAAGTATCCTGAAACATAGTTGTCAAATTGAGTTTCAAATTGTGACTTGAAATTCCAATTTTAGGAATTGAGGATCGAATCGAATTGTAAGATTCAGTATAAATTTCCAATATCAATTCTGAATGACATGTGTATATT
This sequence comes from Malania oleifera, assembly GCF_029873635.1. NCBI lineage: Eukaryota > Viridiplantae > Streptophyta > Magnoliopsida > Santalales > Ximeniaceae > Malania > Malania oleifera. The sequence goes on along the minus strand of NC_080423.1, from coordinate 85,487,619 downwards.
GATGTACAAACAAACAGCAAAATAGTACAACATATTTACATTTTGGCAATAAAAAAAAAAATCATATTGCATGTGTATGCTTTCCCTAAACAAAGGAAAAGTATGGGAATGACTCAAGAAATATTAATTAAAAAAATAAAAATTATGCTATTTAAGGTAAAGAACTTTTGGTGTTTATCAGCAATTTAAAAAATATATATATATATATATATTTTTTTTTTTTCATGCACATTCTTTCTTGAATTAAAAAGAAAAAAATAATTAACTTCAAAAAATGATAATAATTGAACAAAATATTAAAAAAAAAAAACAACTTTGAGGTGAGGTTATTTCATTTTTGTGTGTGTGTGTGTGTGTGTGTGTGCGTGTGCTTTTTTTTTTTTGTGAGAGAAGGGGAGGGGGGGGAGTAAGTGAAAGCACATCAATTGAACAAGACGAATGAATGAGTTTTTGGTTCTTCAAAGAAAGGACGGCAGAAATTAACTAAGCTCAAGTGCTTCATTAATTATGATGGGAAGAGTATGAAAAGGGGTTTTCTTAGTTTTTAGTCCCTTTCTTCTTCTTTTTCTTTTTAATTTTTTTTTTTTTTTTTAAATAAAATTTTATTAAGGACCAAAACAAAGTATACTAAATGAAGACAAGCTGTCCTCTAATAACAAGGAGCAAAAACCAAAAAGATTACAATAGAGCTGCCTTCCAATCCCTTTGAACATTGGGCAGTGACAAACCCCAAAAAAAATCCAAGCAACCCAAAAGTAAGCCAAGAACACCACTCTATCCCAAAACAAACAAGGAAAAGTTATATGACCCTCAAATGTTCTCACATTCTTCTCAATCCAAAGAGTCCATAAGTTAGCAAAGACTACACCAGTCCATAACACACAGCCCTTTCTACTTGAGCCAAAAACTGAATTTCTCACAAGTAAGAGATCTCCCACATTCCAAAGTGCCATCCAAGCTTCACTAAAGCAAGAGAAGAGAGCATCCTAAAGTTGGGCTGCCAAGTGCCAACTAACAATGGGTGTGCTCATTTAATCAAACTTGCGCACATCAAGCACATGTCAAGACTAAGAAACATGTAGGGCCTTCTTTTCTGTAACAAATCATGCATATCAGTCCTGCTCAGAGTCACAATCTAGATGGTGGTCATAATCTTCAGAAGAACCTCATCCTTCCAAATGATGTGGCCTTAAGGGAAAAAAATAGGATGACTGGATTTTAAGAGATGTAAAAAAAAAGGATTTCGAAGAAAACAAACCTGCAGATTCACTCTCCTAAACCCTACCCTCTCATCATCCATGCTAGAAGGAGCAAAGTGATCCAACAAAATAAGCAAGGAGGTAAGCTTGTCCATGTATCAGAAATGGTACTCCACAAAAGAAAGCCCATCTTAGAAGAAAAGAGCGAAGTAGTAGGTACATTGAGGAGACTAGAAACCTTTAACAAAGCACTATCAGCTCCAAAGAGTCCTTACCCACCCAACTATCCTTTACAAAAATGAACCATATTACCATTACCCAGTTTGAAGCAAGTGAGAGGAAAGACACACCATCTGGGAAACAAAATTCCAATGGCTCGCATGAGAAATAATGTCACTTCCTATAGTCACCCACCCTATTTCGATGGAGCCCAAATTAACTTTCAACCACCTTGTGCCATAGGGAGGGGAACCCCCACAACCATTTACCAATTATGGAGACGTTGCCAAGCCCCATGTCACGGCCTCACATCGGATATGTACTAGGGAGATCATGGACTTATAAGGATGGTTTGGACTCCAACCATGTGAGGCACAGTTTATAGAACAAACCCATGAAATCAGTGGGCCAAAGCAGACAATACCTCACCGAAATTGGGCCCAAGACCGTTACATTTAGTATTAGAGCCACCCTAAGGGTACTATCATGTGAGAGGATCCAACCTGGGGATACTATCATGTAAGCGGATCCTACACAGAGGTGTAAGCCACTCTGACAAGGACGTTAGAGATCAGATGGGAGAACCTATCACAGTCCCCCATTAGATGCATGCTAGGGAGATTACGCTAACGAGGACATCAGAGATCAGACGGGAAAGCCTATCACAGTCCCACATCGGATGTGTATTAGGGAGGTCTTGGGCTTATAAGGATAGTTTGAGCACCAACCATGTTGAGGTGGCTTTTATAGGACAAACCGTGAGGCCGGTATGCCAATGCGGACAATACATCATCGGAGTTGGGCCCAAGAACATAACACCCCAACACCCCTTTTGATTTTGGCCCTTCTAACAACCTCCAAGATGGTCTCCCTTACTATCCCCAAAGCCTGAATAAAGGAAGTCACAAATTAGCCTCTCTAGAGTCTTGGCTACATTCCTAGGTACTCTAAAAAGAGAAAGGAAGTAAATAGGGATGCTGGAAAATGGGGCACTAATGAGTCTAACGCAACCCCCATGGGACAAATATGCCCTCTTCCAATCATCTAGTCTCCTAATCACCCTCTCGATCACCTGGTTCTAAAAGTCTTAAGAAGTTTGGATTGCCCCTAAGAGGGAGACCAAGATTAGAAAGCAGCCACCCATGGGAAGACAACCTGCTTGAGTTTTAACTCTCTAATTACCTACCGCCCAAGTTGATACAAACCATCCTACTCCTAGACAAGTTACTCCTTAAACCTCGATCTTTTTGAAGTTTTTCACAAGATAATGACCCTTAAGACTTTTGCTACATTGTTCTTAAGAAACAACATAGTATCATGAGCAAATTCAAGGTGAGACTTCCTTCATCCCAATGCAAAGACCTCTTATCACCCCCAAGCCCTAAGCATGCATGATTCTACACAAGGTATCCACCATCACTACCCTCTATTTCTAGAGTTTAATTTGATGCAAAGGCCCCACACCTTTTTGTTTTGAGAACATGTTGTTGATACATCCCTCCCGTCGAGTGCATTTAAAACCGTGGGGAGGTGGGGAAAGTGTCAAGTTCAAGGGTGGGAAGAATTTAAATTAATGAAAAAATTGAAACATGCCAAACTAAAGTTAAGACAATGGAATAGAGAGATCTTTGGGAATATTAAAGGGACCAAAAGCAACATTTTCTTTGAAATTGTTGGGTTGGATAAGCGGAAAGATTTAGGGAGGACAAAAGTTGGCGCCAAGAAATAAGAGTGAAGTGGGACAGGAAGGGGGGTCGCAATTCCAATTTTCTTTACATAGGGTGGCTAATAGGAGGAGGGAAGGTTTTATCAAGTAGTGGAAATTAGATTAGGGGACTTGGTGAGGCAGCGTTCTTAGATTTGGGTTGAGATTACAATTTTTTGCAAACTGACGACGGAGTATGTTGATTGGAGCCCCATAAAGTCGAGTTCAACTTAATAGCTTGATAGACCATTGAAGCTAATGAAATTTGAAACAAAAAAAAAAGGGGGGGGGGGGAGGGGTTGGGTTTGAGGTGGCAAACCTATGATTTCGCAATGGCCTTTTTCGTCTTGCTAGGAAACATCTCAAGATTTGTTGAGGACATTCATTGTAATTAAGTAGTGGGTAATGGCATGAATTCTAGCTTCTTAGCCCTAATTCGAAGAGATTTTGAGTGGATGGACTTTAGACCTATTTTTCTCATACTACTCTAATTCTCGCTAAGGTCTTAGCTAAGAAATTACAAGAGGTTTTGTAGGACATAGTGGTCTTCACTTTATACGAGTTATCTTCTTGTTAGTTGTAGTGTGCTTGCTTTGGTTTGGTTTTTTTCTTTTGTACTTTTATTTTTGGATTTATTGTCCTCTCTAAATTGTATTCATTTTCCTTCATAAGACACTTTGTTTTATTATCTTAAAAAAGAAACAATTAGGACAAGATACAAAATCAATAACTCTCACTTTTTGCTCTTCCAAGATGAATAGTCTAATGAATCAAGAAGCCATTGTCATCCATTTGGTGGGATAATTGTAGTTTTTCCAATATCTGCGGGTTCCTTAATTTTCGATCGCCGCAATAGAAAAATGGCATACTAGATTTATATATCTATATTGGAACTACTTTTAACAACCCATGCATTCTGTTATCATTTCCATTTGGACGATCCATTAATCCAACTGGCAGAGCATTCTAAATGGATCCATTTTTTCGATTTTTGCTAGATATTAGGAATAGATGGACTTTCTATAGGACCCATTTTGCTAATGGCATTCATCACCATTTTAGCTACTTCAGCTTTTTGGCAGGAGTGGAAAAGCCCACTTCCACCTGTTTTCTTCCCTTCCTAATTCTCTTCGACATAAGGTAATTCGCAGTAAATTTGGTCTATTACAAAAAGGATGGGATGCTAAAATGGGGCTTAATATTACTTATTCAAATCCTTAGGATTGTCTTTAATTTATGATGATTTCCTTCCTAAATTCTAGTATCCGATAGGTAATGGGGAGTGTATTCGTTTTTGGGAGGACCATTGGGTGGGGGAGATGCATTTGGCTATTGCATTTTCTCGATTTTTTGGTTATCTAATCTTTTCATGATACCCATATTTTTACTTTTCTTCTTTTGCAAAAGGATGGACATTCTTGGAACTTTCATTTTAGGAGAAATCTTAATGAGAGAGAGATTAACGAGTTGGCTCTTTTAACCAGTTTGCTCAATTCTTTTCATGTTCATTTGGATGTGGTGATTTCAAGTGATTGAGTGAAGAGTATATCTTAAAACAGCAATGTTAAACAAGTACCCTATCAATGCTAGCCAATTGAAATCTAATCATAGTGGGCATTTCATGAAAAGAAATATGAAGGATTTATTTTACTATAATAGTTTCCACCCTAATAGCATTTGATTAACAATTAAGCAAACAACAAAATCAAAAAACCTTTTCTTTTCAGAGACACAATTGGAGAATTAAGAAACTCATGTTCATCTCTTTGGACAGTCTGATTTTGGAAGGAGTAGACAAGCCCATTTTCAACCATTTTATTTTCTTCCCAAATTTCTTGCTTTACCAAAAGGAGACAATTTCTTTTGGAAAAAAAACAAAAAAAAATCCATTCACATTTCCTTCCCATTACTTCCTACTAAATATAATGTATATTATATAGTCTAAATTAAACACCAAGAACAACAATAACAACCAGCCTTAAGTCCCACTATGTGGGGTCATCTATATGAATCCTTTTCTGTCAATTCACATGATCGAGGGCAATTACCTTTACTAACTTAAGGGCTATTAAATCCTTCCTCATTATCTCATTCCAAGTTAATTTTGGTCTACCCCTGCCTCTTCTAATACCATTAAGAATAACTAGCTTGCTCCTCCTCACTAGTGCCCTACTTGACCTACATTTCAAATACCCAAACCATCTAAGCTGCCCCTTCCTTATCTTCTATTGGTGTTATACCTAATTATTGTGAATATGTTCATTCCTTAATTTATCATTTAATATTATATCACTCATCCACCTTATCATTCGCATTTTCGGCAACTATAACTTTTATAATATGTTATTTCTTAGTTACCCAGCATTTTGATACATATAGCATGGTTTATAGCCATCCAATAAAACTTTCCTTTTAATTTTAATGATATTCTACGATCACATAGCACACTTGAAACATTCCTCCATTTTACCCATCATATTTTAACATTATACGCTATATCCTCTTCAATTTCTCTTTTTGCTTGCATAATAGATCCAAGATATCAAAATCTACTAATGCTAGTAATTTCTTGATAATCAATTCAATCTTATCGTCAATATTCCTCCTTACATGGCTGAAATTGCATTTCATATATTTTGTCTTATTTGTACTCGTCCTAAAACCTCTAGACTCTAAAGTTTTTCTTCATAGTTCTAACTTATATTTTACCATACTCCTACTTTCATCAATCAAAAAAATATCATATGCAAATAGCGTACACCAAGGGATTTTGTTATGGATATTCCTATTGAGTTCATCAATCACAAAAGCAAACAGATAGGGGCTCAAAATACAACCATGATGTACACCTATCGTGATTGAAAATTCTCTATATTCTCCTCCTACAGTCCTAACGCGAGTCATTATCCTATCATACATATCCTTAATGGCATCAATATATCTACTGCATACTCCTTTCATTTCTTAAATCCACCATTGAATTTCCCTAGGTACTCTATCATATGTTTTTCTAAGTCAATAAAAACAATATGCAAGTCCCTCTTCTTTTTCTTGAACTTTTTCATTAATCATTTCAAAAGATAAATAGCTTTTGTTGTCAATCTCCCAGGCATACAACCAAATTAATTCTCTGAGACCCTCATCTCTATTATTATTCTTTGTTCCACTACCTTTTCCCATAATTTCATTGTATGACTTATAAGTTTAATTCCTCAATAATTATTAAAATTTTGAATACCAACTTTGTTTTTGCATATAGGCATTAGTATGCTCTTCCTCCATTCCTCTGACATTTTCTTGATTTTTATAAAAATTTTGAACATATTAGTTAACCATATATTTGCTTTACCTCCTAGACATTTCCAGACTTCAATTAGGAATGTTATCTAGTCATATAGATTTTCACTTTTCATCCTTTTTAAAGCCATGTTAGCATCAATGATTTGAATTTCGTGAACAAATCTCAGATTTTAGTCTTTCTCCATTTGTCACTTCTATGTTTAAGCTCCTAATTTGCTTTTCATTAAATACCTTATTAAAGTATCTTCACCACCTCTCTATTATGCCTTCTTTTTTAACCAAGACAATTTTATTCTCATCCTTTTTACATTTTATATTACCTAAAACTTTACACTTTCTCTCTCTAGCTCTAGCTGTTTATGTATGTCCCATTTCCCTTCTTTTGTATCTAGTCTAGCAAATAAATTATCATAAAATCTATGTTTAGCTTCACTCATGACTTTTTTGCCTCTTTTCTTGCCTCTTTATACTTTTCAAAATTTTCTATATTTCTATAATTTTGCCATGTTTTATACAAATTTCTTTTTGTCTTTATGGCTACTTGGACATCTTGATCCCACCACCAACTTTTTTTGTTGCCCGAATATCTTCCTTCAAATTCACCTAAAACCTCTTTTGCTATCTTTTTAATAGAGTTAGTCGTTCTATTCCATAAACTGTTGGCATCTACTTTATCCCATGTTGTTCAATCACCCTCTTTTTACAATTTTATCTTCAAATTTACTATGTTTTCTCCCTTAAGACTCGACCACCTAATCCTCATGCATTGACTTATGCTGCTCTTTCTCTTCCAATTCTTTGTACAAATATCTAATACTAAAACTCTATGTTGTGTAGACAAACTTCCCCTTGGGATAACTTTATAATTCTTACTAGATAAACAATCTCCCCTCCTAGTTAAGAAAAAATCCATTTAACTTTTATTTTGTCCACTCTTGAAGGTTATGAAGTGTTCTATTCTTTTCTTAAAGCAAATATTCATTATAACAAGATAGTATGACATGCAAAATTCTAAAATCATATCATTGGGCTTGTTTTATTTATCTCCATATCAATGACCTTCGTGTATCCTCTCATAACCTTTATTATCCTTTTAAATGTTTCCATTCAAATCAAATCCTATAAATGCTTTATTCAAACCCCGATATCCCTTGTATATAATACAATCCAAATCTTCCCAAAATAGTCTTTTAAGGTTTTTGTGGAGCCTAGTTGGGAAGCATTCAACATTCGCACTAATGACATTTACTATCTCTTGGCCTAATGCTATCCTAGTTTTAATAATCCTATCCCCTATTCTTTTAACATTTACCACATTATCTTTTAGATCTTTATCTATAATGAGTCCCACCACATCTTTATGTTTTCCTTCTCCAGTGTATCAAAGTTTAAATAATGGTTTTTCTTTTCTCTAGGGGTTTGAAGGTTTGGTTCTCAAGTTGTATTGGATTTCAAAATAAATGATGCATGTTATCTTTAGAAATCAATATGTGGTTGATGCAAACTATTATACAAATTTAAAGCATGGAACCTTAAACTATGAGGTGCTGCCAGCCCTAGAAGCAAAGTTGTCAAATCTTATGAGATGGTTGTTGGCATAGATTCAACAATATGCTAGAAGGCAATTACAAAAGTATATTGTCAATCCAAATAAAAAGAATTGAGCATAAATGAGAAAATTCAAGAGATAGGAACACGTAAGAAATAGCTAGTCATAGCACCCAAAGGGTAAAGAAAAATGGTTGTATTTAATTCAACTTAACAAAATAGGCGGTCTTAGATAAGTACAAGCTAAAGTATTAAACAGAACTAACATGTCCATTTTATGGATTTGTTAACAACCGCTCTAGTTGCACAAGTTTCTACTAAAAAAAAAAACTTTTTTTTTTTTTTTTATTGTGGTGTTGACTATGGATGTTGTGATTTCAAGAGCATATGAACGAAGAATATTTCTTAAAATAGTAATGTTTGCCAGTTTTGCATAATTGTTTATAGGACCCCAAATATAATGTAGATGTGAAGGATCTATTGTTATACAAAAGCAATTCTTCAAGATAATAGCATTTGATTGACAGTCAAGAGTAAGCTATAAAATCAATAAATGTTTGCCTTTGTTCTTCCAAGAGAAACAACCAAATTAACTAAAAAGCAATACCTAGAGATGAAAGCTTTCTTCTTGTTACTTCACAAAATTGAAAACAAAAACAAGAATGCTACTAAAAAGAAAACAAAAAGAAAAACAAGCAAACGAAAAATTATGAAAAAAAAAAAAGGAAGAAAAGCAAAGGCATAAGGAAAGTGCCATGGAAGATAACTGGGACATAGAGGCCCCATATGGATATGGAACTCAAAAACCTCAGGTAAAAGAAAAGTAATAATATTGAGAGATCCATTTTTTCATGTTTGGTTATTAAGAAAATAGTAAATGAATGAACAAAAATTTAATTTTACACACCATTAACCTTCAATTTTTCTTCATTTTAACCATATTTAAATAAATTTTCATTCTTGAATAGTATTTGACGTAGAGGGGAAACGCAATAAAAAAATGATTTCCTTCTTATGTTATTTTTCTTTCCCTTTCTTGAAATTCTTTATTCAAATAGAGCCCAAAAAGGTGCTCATTAGTGTGGTTAGCTCAGTGCACCTCCACTTAGGTCTCAGCGCTCCCCCAAGGTCTTGGGTTCCACACGACCCTCCTAAAAATGAGTTTTTTCCTTTTTAAATTTTTTATTATAATAATATATTAAATAATGATTCGGTGGGAACTTTTTTTTCCATTTTGATGCGTCCCAAAACTCGCCAAACCATTCAGCGAGTTTTAAAATGATGGGGCGACCACTGATTGACACGTGACGAGCAAATCTCACTGGATAGTCCAACGAGCATTAAACTAATTTTTTTTTAAATCGCTACTTCATATAGCGAGTTTTGCACGTTTCCCGCCCACAGGAACCTCCTCCTTCTCCCTCTTCCTCCCTCTCTGCCGTCGATGATTCGAGGCCAAAGCCTACCCCACTGCTAATCATCTATATTTTTTGCTTTGTTTTCTGCGTTTTCTTTGTTTTTGCGATCTCAATCGCTTTAGCCCCATTGCGAAGACGCGAAATTTCGGCGGGGATCTCAAAAGCAACATCAGAGACTGAGGCTTCGAGATGGATTCCAACGGCATGACTTTGTTTTTGAAGAACAGATCCTTAACTTTCGATTCTCCAAAATGTCGTCATTTTGCTTCATCTTTGTCTCAGGCGCCGTCGTATTTGCCGAGGAAGAAAAAAGCAGGGGGAATATTTTGGCGGGACTCCGAGAGGTGTGTAAGCAAGTGAGAAATTACTATTTGTAATATCTCCAAATCAAGGATCACTTTGGTTTTAGAAACCAACAAACTGACACATTCGCACCAATTTTTTTTTTTTTCATAAAAAAACCAACTATAAAATGGAATATGGAGAAATAACTCCCCAGGGAATAATTGAGATATATTCTAAATTGCAAACTAGTTTTGACATTCATGCATGCCCTACTGATTCTTGCTTTCAAAGGGAACAAAAAAACGCAAAAGTCTGCTGAGTCTTGTGAATCGTATTGAATGGTTCTGTATTCATTTATACTTTTTGGGGTACCAGCTTGGTGCACATGTATGTGAAATTTTGTGATATCAAATATGCTCAGTAGGTGTTCGCCGAAATGATAGAGAGAGAGTCCTCTTGTAGAAAAAATTGTTCTCAGTGTTTTGTCACTTGCAGAGCAGTTTTATTTATGGTGTCAATTTGATTCAGCACCACCGCCCAACACCTTCCCGTCACCACCGCCCCTGCCGCCGCCCATGACCATAAAAAGAAGCTCACTCTCATCCCCCTCATCTTTCTCACTCTTATCCCCCTCGCATGCAACAACAATGGGGTTTATGGACTTGGCCAGCAGAGTATTGACATTGTCCCAGAAATTGAGATTAGAAAAGAGTATTGAAGAACATATTCCAATCTTTTTAGACTCCTTTATCACCTGTGCGGATATGGAATTTGGGGATTGCAATTAGGGACATGAGGATGGAGCAAAGGGAGACAATGCCGAGGCAGACGGAGGTGTAGCCGACAACGGAGAGGCCGGTGTAGTTGAGGAAGGACAGTGTGAGGGTGGAGATGAGAAGGGCGAGGGTGCGGGTGAGGCCACCGGAAAAGATGGGGAAGAGTTTTTCGACCCATCTTCATCATCATCTCCAGCTATCTCACCGACCTCAACATTCTCAACTCCAAGATCGGCCGCTTCGCCACCTCCACCTCCCTTGTCAGCGACGCCTGCGGGTGGTTCATGGCCGCCATCGTGCCCAATATCCTCTCCATGTTTAAGTGTTCTTGAACTTCTTGGGGAAAAGCCAAAAAAGGGAGAGTAAGGTGACAGAAATAAGGCTGGTGATTACTTGGGTCTCCAATTTCGGCGACAAAACCGAGCTTTCTTCCATGTGGAAGAAGGAAAATACTTTCCCGTGCAAATCTTGCTAGATGGTCCAACGAGTTTTAAAGAAATCTCACTGGACCCTATAAAACTCGCTAGACCATCCAACAAAATTTTCTTAAAACTTGCTGGACCATTTAGCGAGATTTGTCCGCCATCAAAGTGGGAAAAAAAAGTTCCCACTGAATTGTTATTTAATATTTTATTATAATAAAAAATTAAAATAGGAAAAAATTCTCCTAAAAATAGTTGCTCCTAAAAGAACTCTAATCGGGTCATACAACTCCAAACAACAAGAAGCTAATACCCTCTTCAGCGTTCACACTTCCAGGCGTACTTAAAGGACAAACAATCATATATGAATCCAGAACAGAGACAAAACAGAACACCCTCTTCCCCTAATTCATATATAAAAACAAAACATTTTTTAAGTTGCATAAACAATTCAATGAGAGGGAGAAATAAAAACATAAAACAAAAACAAAAACAAACAAATTATTCGGTAAAAGGACAAGAAAAATGGATAGCATCGGTTTGACGAATCGCCAAGAGTTCCATTCGAACATAGGCACGTTGTTAGATTATAGAACGAAATAACAAAAAAACTGAAAAGGGGGTTAGCTGGGACTCACTCACAAGAGGAAAACGACGGAGCTGTTGTGTTTACTTCATTGGTTTTGGAGGGTGGGGCTTTGATTTGTCAATGTCCGTCGAAATTTTCAAATGGGTAATACATAGGGAAGGCGGTGGAGGGAGTCGTCGGAGTCGCAGTCGCAGGGATCGTCGGAGAAAAGCGGAAGAAGTGGGCTTGCGTCCGTGTCGCGCAACGCCTTTGCTGGCTTCCACTTTCCAGTATTCTATGACTTGGGGAGAGGTGCCGCCGACTTTACTCACCACCTTTGCATTTTGTAGTTTTTATTTTCCGAATTCCTGTTGCCCAAAAATTAACTGCCTGTAGTTTAGCTTGAAAAAAAAAAAACAAGTAAATGGAACATTTTAAATGTAAAATTTGAAAATAATTAATTCTATGCAGTTTATTCAAATAGTTTTTGAAAAAAAATAATATCTACGTAATTAAAATAAAAATAAAACACCACTTGTATTTATTGGATCATTTTTTTAAATAATAAAATAAATTTCCATGTTTGTAAAGACTACTTATATTTATTTGATGTTTTTGCAATTATATTTTTTAAAGTATGAAGAGATCTTAAATTTAAATTTGTATAGATTTGAACAAATTATAATACAAAATTATATTAAATTTTATCCAAAATGTAATGCAAAATTATATTTAATTTTTTCAAAATCCAAATTCAAAATTCATATTTCATTCTCCCAAACGCAACATAATTGTTTGGTTATTTGCCTATATATTGTTAATATATAATATATGAATAATAATATCAATTAGAAAATTTAATAAATAAATGGGTAAAAGACATTTAACTCCCTTGAGATTTAATAAAATGACAAATCTTTTTTTTCGAGATTTCAAAAGTTCAGGACCCTCTCGTAGTAAACATCATCATTTGAAGGACATCTTTGAACAAATAATTGGTAAACTAAATGTTCACCAAAAATAAAGATGTAGAGTGGAGGTATATTGTTGATGCTACAAATTCTAATGGTAGGAGGGTTCTTATTTGCTCTTTTTATGAAAAACAAATTGAAGGAAGGGCCGTTAGCAGAGCAACAACACCTTGTCAGGTTAAAGGGCAATGTTGATTCGTATAATAAGGTTATGGGCGAAGTTTATTTTTATAGTAAAGACTTCATTACAAGAGAATATTGAAAAAGTTAAAGAGAGGCGAGGGTTGAACTTACAATACAACTTTGTGTGGAGATAGTGTGCATCATTTTGATGGTAATGACATTCAAGAAATTCCCTATTTACCAACCAAAGGGATTTCAATGGAGAGTGGAAGTGAAGCATGTTCCAAGGGGGGAAAGGAAAACAATAAGTGGTATAAATGGTTCTTTCAAAAGTGGAATTTTTTTTTTTCAGCCTAATATCAAGGCATGTTTAAGAAGTCTTATGAGACAGCATGATACTGACTTAGCAATTGTTTTATGGTTTTATGATGCGTATATCATATTGAATGCTACGAACTCTGCCTTTTCTTTTCTTTTTTCTTTCTTTTTTTTTTTTTTTTACAGATACAATAAGCGAAATAACATCTAGGGTTCATGGTTACAATGGTCCTTCATATCATGTGATGCATGCCAATTTACTAAGAGATGGCAAACAACATGTTCAGTTAATCATTGATTCTTATTGGAGCATTTGGGTGGAGACGGGTTGCATTGTAATGTGTGATGGTTGGATTGATGTTAGACAGAGGCCTTTGATAAATTTCTCGGTGTATTGTCCCAAAGGGATATCTTTTATTAAATCTATTAATGTTTATAATATTATAATGAATGCCCAACATTATGTAATCTATTTTGCTGAAATTATTGAATGGGTGATGCTAACAATGTTATTTATAAGGTCATAGATAATGCAACCAACTATAAAGTTGTTGGACGACTTCTTTATGAGAAATATTCAAACATTAGATGGTCACCATGTGCATCCCATTGTATTAATTTGATCAATGAAAGATGTTACAGAAATGCTTTATGCGAACACCCTTGTCATCCTTGCTTCAAAGGTAATTGTCTTTGTTTACAATTATAAATTTACATTGAATTGGTTGAGACAAAGGAGTAATTGGGTGGAAATCATTTGTCTTGGAACAACTTTCTTTGCTACTACCTTTCTTGCGGTGAAAAAAGTTTATACAATCATAAAGAACATTGACAAGAATAGACCATAAATGAAGAGTACAAGAAGTTCTTGAAGATGGAGAAAAGTAGAGAAGTTAAGCAAATCATTTTGGATGAACGATTTTGGAACAATTGCTTAATTTTTGTAAAAATTATGGCTCCACTAATATGTTTATTGGTTTTGATGTTTGGGATGATTTTTATAGTTTGTATGTAAATTCCATGTGTCATGCTGGTCACTATGGTTTTCCTCCACCATGAGCGAGGGCTATCAATAAAATTGGGGCTCTGTTTTTTTTTTTTTTTTAAAAAAAAAAAAAGGTTATGTATATGAGGGCATGTATAAAATATACAAAGACATCAAGGAGTTGTTCAAGAACAAGAGGATGTTGTGCAAGTCAAACGCATATATTATTAAGGAGAGATGAGATAAAATGTTGAGTAAGAATATCCATGCTACAGTATATTATTACTTGAATCTCACTTTTCAATGTGTTCTAGAAAAATGTTGCCCTAAGCCAAGGTTTACATCCGAGCTTTTAGATATCATTGAAAACAAAAATGTGGGTGGTAAGACCGAACAAACTATTAGAGGAGATTACAATGTTAAAAGAGTGAACAAAAAATTATGGACGACAATTTACTTATACTATGTGCAAGTTTACTTGTCCACGGGTAAGCATATGCAAATTATTTTTTTCATAATTTATAAATAAATTCATATATTATTTTTTACTTAATTTATATTTATTTCTTTAAAGATGAGTAATTTATATTTATTACTGATACGCCCCAAATATATCGGCCTTAAAGCAGTTCATCTGTCATAAAAAAACATTAAGGAGCAGCCGCAATTAGAGCCATTATCACTCAAGGGTAGCTGTTCTGAAGGATTCAACCCCTTGCACACCCAAGCGATCCACGCTTGTGCCACTAACAATTGTTGTCGGCTCCTTAAAGGCCAAAGCGATTTGCACCCACGCCATCACTAGCCAATAAATGTCCATACACCCCCGGGTCAACTTCAGCCACTATAAAAAGGGGACATGAAGAAGAGGCCAAGGTAAGTCATTCAACACTCACTTTGTAACGACACCAGGATTGCTGATCATGTGTTTGTGTATGTGTGCATGTATGCACTGTGTGAACTAGTACTGGAATGCATTCAACTGCGTATATGTTGTATCATGATAACACTCAAATGTCACACACCAATATAACCTGTGTTCTTCCTTACTGAGAGGTGGCTCACCCCTACTGTACGTACATTTTTACAGGTCCTTCGGGTAAACGGAACTAGCGTCCTGGTGTAGGAAGTGTAGTGACTGGTGTACCACATTTAGCGCTAGGTAAGTGCTAAGACTGTAATTTTGGTAGGTTGCCATTTTGGGATGTGTTGGGCACCCGTTTGTACGTTTTGATAGAGCATTGTGTCTACTCTTGTATAGACTCTGGTATGGTACTGCATATGAATGTATGGTTTTTTTGTTGCGTATATGATTGTGTTTGAATGTGTTTAGGGTGTCTAGGAACCCCACGGGGTCGGACCCTCATCCTTTGTACTGTATCTATAACGATTTGTATGATATAGGGACAAGTTAGGTTACATTCTCACCCCCAGGTCCCATTTTTGGGTTCGGGGGCGGAGTGTGAGGAGACGCGAGCGCTCTCCTGATACTGCGGGGTGTACCATTAAGAGGTTCACACGCATGCATCCTCCGACGTTCTCTAGAGGACCTAACCCAACGACAGCAGAGGATTGGGTGGAGAAGACTGAGAGGATTCTAGGAGTCTTGCGTTGCATGGATAGGCAACGAGTTCTCTATGCTACTTTCCAGCTATCTGGGGAGGCGGGTCGATGGTGGACTGCGGTGAGTCTGCTGAAGAGGCAGAGAGCCGATCATGAGGAGACGACGTGGAGCCGTTTCAAGGAGGTGTTCTTTGACAGATACTTCCCGGCTTCCGTATGTGATGCGAAGGCAGATGAATTTTCTGCGCAGACTCAGGGGAGTTTGACGGTGCAGGGTTATACGGCTCGATACGTAGAGCTGTCCCACTTTGCACCATGTATGATCTTGGGCGAGTATGAGAAGACTCAGAGGTTCGAGAAGGGTTTGAGGAAGGATATCCACAGATTGGTGGGTATGCTTTAGATCCGCAAGTTCTCGGTGTTGGTGGATAAAGCCACAGTGATCGAGACTGGTATCTAAGATGACGAGGTGGATCAGGAATCGAGGAAGAGGACAGTACCTTCTGGTTCTTAAATAGGATCTCGTCAGGGATCGTGGAAGAAGAGGAGCAAGGGCTCAGGTTATTTCCAGAATACCGAGCGCTAGGATTCTCAAGGGAGCCAGACTAGTGGTCATTGTAACAGGTGCCACAGGCGGCACGAGGGTGAGTGCTGGTCTTTTGAGGGTAATTGCTACAAGTGTGGCCAACCAGGTCACATGGCACATGATTGTTGTGCACCGAGGCAAGATGTGCCTGCATTTAGTAGGGACCGAGGGAGCAATCAGATACCTCGGGGAACAGCTCAAACGAATACAACTCTGGCCAGAGTATACTCTCTTACTCTAGCGGACGCTAAGCATATAGGTAACGTGGTGACATGTACCTTATCATTGCTTTTGAATAAAGTTCTATTTTGTTTGATTCGGGTGCAACCCATTCCTTTGTGTTTGTGAATTTTGTGGGACGGTGTGGGGTTGAGACTCGAGATATGAATGAGGTTTTATCTGTTACTACACCATCTAGGAGTGTATCTTTCTGTAGGAAGATGTTAGTAGACTGCCCAGTGGAAATTCAGGGAAAGCTGCTACCGGCGGATCATGTAATATATGACATGTCGGGGTTTGATATCATTCTGGGGATGGATTGGTTGTTCTCCAGTTATGTGGTGATCGACTGTCGTAGGAAGGTAGTAGTGTTTAGACCTCCTAGGGAGCAGGAGTATGAATTTGTAGGATCGTGTGTGCGTTCAGCGCCACAAATTCTGTCAGCATTGCAGGTGAGGGGTTACTCTTGGACGGGTGTCAAGGGTACCTAGCTTGTGTGTAGAAACCATCGCGGGATGAGTTGAGACTTGAGGATATTCGGGTAGTCGGCGAATTCCTGGATGTGTTTCCAGATGATTTACCCAGTTTATCTCCGGATCGTGAGGTGGAGTTTGCGATAGAGTTATTGCCCAGTAAGGCATCGATCTCTGAAGCTCCGTACCGGATGGCTCCAACAGAAGTTCGAAAGTTGAAGGAGCAGTTGCAGGAATTACTGGATAGGGGATTCATTCGACCTAGTGTTTCACCTTGGGAAGCCCCAGTACTATTTGTGAAGAAGAAGGACGGGTCGATGCGAATGTGCATTGATTATCGTGAGATTAACAAGGTAACTGTGAAAAATCGCTATCCTTTACCTCGTATAGATGATCTTTTTTATCAGTTGCAAGGGACGCGGGTCTTTTCGAAGATTGACTTGCGGTCAGGATATCATCAGGTGAGGATTAGAGCGAAGGATGTAGCGAAGACTGCTTTTCGAACTAGATATGGCCACTATGAGCTTTTGGTCATGCCATTTGGGTTGACGAATGCTCCGACGGTGTTCATGGATCTGATGAATAGGGTTTTCCATGAGTACCTGGATCGATTCGTAGTGGTATTCATTGACAACATTCTGGTATACTTGAGGAATACGGAAGAACACGTGGAACATTTGAGGATAGTGTTACAGATCCTACGAGAGAAGAAACTGTATGCTAAACTGAAGAAATGTGAATTCTGGTTGAATCAGATTGCGTTCTTAGGCCATGTGGTTACTGGGGATGGTATATCAGTTGATTCTAGTAAGATTGAAGTTGTGGTCGACTAGGTAAGGCCGAAGAACGCGCAGGAGGTTTGGAGTTTTCTAGGACTGGTGGGTTACTATTGTCAGTTCGTAGAGGGTTTCTCTAAACTATCTGGACCTCTGACATGATTGACCAGGAAAGGAGTGCAGTTTGAGTGAACCAGTGATTGCGAGCAGTGCTTTCAGGAATTGAAGCATCGGCTGGTTATTGCTCCAGTGTTGACCATTCCTTCGGGGGATGGTGGGTTTGTGATTTATAGCGACGCGTCTCTGAAAGGCCTGGGATGTGTTCTTATGCAGTAGGGTAAGGTAGTGGCTTATACCTCTTGGCAACTGAAGGAATACGAGAAGAACTACCCTACGCATGATCTGGAGTAGGCTGGCGGAGTTGTATGTGCAGGAGATTGTGAGAATGCACGGGGTACCGGTGTCCATTGTGTCAGATCGAGATCCGAGGTTTACTTCTCAATTCTGGATAAGCTTGCATGAGGCATTAGGGACGAAGCTTACTTTGAATACAACGTTCCACCCCCAGACTGATGGACAGTCAGAGAGAATGATACAGATTTTGAAAGATATGTTGCGAGCTTGTGTATTAGATATTGGTGGTAACTGGATACAGTTCTTGCCACTTGTAGAGTTCGCTTATAATAACAACTTCCAGTCTAGTATCGGGATGGCACCATTCGAGGCTTTGTATGGTCGGAGGTGTCAATCTCCTTTGTGTTGGGATGAGGTTGGTGAACGTCAGGTGTTAGGACCTGAACTCATGCTTCAGGCATCTGAGAAGGTGGATTTGATCCGAGAAAGTATTAGATCAGTTCAGAGTCGATAGAAGAGTTATGCAAATGTTCGTTGCCGTGAGTTAGAGTTCGAAGTGGGAGGTAAGGTATTTCTGTGTATTGCTCCAATGAAAGGAGTGATGAGATTCGGCAGGAAGGGCAAGTTGAGCCCGAGGTATATCGAACCATTCGAGGTGCTTGAGCGAGTGGGTCCGGTAGCCTACAGAGTTGCATTACCTCCAGCACTTTCGAGGGTCCACGATGTGTTTCACGTATCCATGTTGAGGAGGTACATGTCGGATCCTTCGCATGTTATTAGTTATGATGAGTTGGAAATTGGGGATACTTTAGTGTATGAGGAGATACCTGTTTAGGTTCTGGACCGTAAAGTTCAGAAGCTTCGTACTAAAGAGATACCGTTAGTAAAGGTATTGTGGTGGAACCACGAGGTTAAGGAAGCTTCTTGGGAACTGGAAACGGAAATATGCCGGAAGTATCCACAATTGTTTTGAGCACTTGTACATGATCCTACTGTGGGTTGGGATAGGTGGTTAGTCGTCGGGAGTGTGTGTGTATCGTGAACTCCTGAGACCGTTGTATATGTAACCACTGTATTCCTCCGCCATAAGTGAGGGTATGTATGTGTATGTGTATGATGGGACTGTGCTATGGTGATCGCCAGTTCACTCTTGAGTTTGTCTATGTGTTCGATTGTATGTATGAATCTGGGAATGAGAGATGACAAATTTCAAGGACGAAATTTTTATAAGGAGAGGAGATTATAAGCACTCGAACCATGATAATGGGTATATATATATATATATATATAAAGGGACATTTTGGTAAAAAAATAAATTCGTTGACGAAGCCAGATTTCATCGACGAAGCCTTTGTTCTTCTCATCGACAAAATTCAAAGACTCGTCGATGAGGAAAAGCCAAGGAGTCTCAGAAAAATCGGTGTTCTCAGATTTATCGATGAGGCCGAATTTCGTTGACGAAGCCAGTGGAAGATTCGTCGACGAAGGCACCATTTTGTTGACGAAATTGGGCCTGGTCAAAGGGTTGTAAAAGGAAATTTTCATTACTTCTTCACTAAGACATCTCAAATATCTCTCTCTCTAAACCTCTCCCTACTCTCTCTCTCTAGATTTCTTTGCCGGTCGTTGATGGAATCAAAAATCTGAAGTTACCATGAGGATCGTGGAAGGATTCTCTATAACTTCTACGGATCAGAATCTCGTTTCGGAGATTTTTGGGTTTCGGCGAAAAATCGAGGTAAGGCTCGGTTTTCAATTCTGATCTAGTAGCTTTGTAGGTAACTGTCTTGTGAGCATATTCTGTACTGTGATTTGTAGGATTTGGAACTCGGTTCCTTGTTTAGGGACCTAGGAGTTCGTGATTTGCTTTCGGGGAAAAGGTAAGGGGAACTATGTTTATATTGGTTATTTTTTAAATCGAACTCGGTGGAACTGTGGTCCACGGTCCTGTGTGTGTTTTGGCTACTCATTTGGGGGGATCTAATGGGGAAAACGATGGGTTTTTCATTATTACAATTTTGGAAAAAAGGGGGCGACGAGCTGAATCCCGGGTTTTGTTGAAAATCGAGTATATGTGTGATTTATATGTGTGATTTATACTATGATATTGGGATGGTCGTATCTTGACTTTGTTTAAACTGTATTTGTTTGGAAAACCATGTTTTAGATTACCAAATGGATGTGGTTTGTTTGGTTATATGAGCATGCATGTGTGTGTGATATGTTGAAATGCTAGAAGGAACTGGGTTCCTAATTGTTCCAGGTACTGAGAGTGTCCGGCTCTATATCCGAGGGCGTGAGCCTATATCAGCAGATCAGGCCGAAGAGTGTGGATCCACTAGTTAGCGCTGGTACGATGCCATGAGAGTCGGGGACTAGCCACGTGCCGGTGGCGCCGTGCTTCACGGGTTGGACGGGCCAATGCCGGATTTTGCGGACCGGCTTCGAGCCGAAGGGTGTGACGACACTAGGATTGCTGATCATGTGTTTGTGTATGTGTGCGTGTATGCACTGTGTGAACTAGTAATGGAATGCATTCAACTGCGTGTATATTGTATCATGATAACACTCAAATGCCACATACTGATATAACCTGTGTTCTTCCTTACCGAGAGGTGGCTCATCCCTGCTGTACGTACATTTTTACAGGTCTTTTGGGTAACCGGAACTAGCGTCCTGGTGTAGGGAGCGTAGTGGCCAGTGTACCACAGTTAGCACTAGGTAAGTGCTAGGACTGTAATTTTTGTGGGTTGCCATTTTGGGATGTATTGGGCACCCGTTTGTACGTTTTGATAGAGTATTGTGTCTGCTCTTGTATAGACTCTGGATTTGTACTACATATGTATGTATAGTTTTTTCGCTGCGTATATGATTGTGTTTGAATGAGTTTAGGGTGTCTGGGAACCCCACGGGGTCGGACCCTCATCCTTTGTACTATATCTATGACGATTTGTATGATACAGGGACAGGTTAGGTTACATTCTCACCCTCGAGTCCCATTTCCGAGTTCGGGGCGTGACAAGTTTAATTTCAAATTTTACACATTGCCAATAAGAAAATAAGAAACAAAAATATCAGTGAACATAGTTAAGATTCAGGTTTTCTGGTTTGCTGAGATTCCTAATGAATTAAAATAACGTGCAATTAAATTCTAAATCCTTACACGAACTAAATTTAACAATGAGAAACAGAAATCCTACGTTTAATAGCCAGGCAAGAACTAAAACACGCGTTGAACTTCGGAATAAAAACTAAAGATGAAAACTTTCCTACTTAATTTAAGCACACAACTAAAGATAAACTCATTCAAACACAAATTCAACAATAACCAAGTTTCTAACACAATTACGAACTTAAACCAAAAATAAAACTTTAACAATTAAACAATAGACAAAACATGATAAAAAAAGCGGACTTTAAACTTAAATTAAATAGAATTCAATGAAATTTAAATTTTAAAGAAGACAACTGATTTAAAACCTAAAGAAAAAAAAAATTTTCCTTTTTTTTTAAGAAATCAAATTGAACTTTAGTCAAATAAAAACAAACTCAAGCAAAGATTAAGTCTAATGCTAATATTAATTAAGAGAAGAAAGAAAATGAATTAACTTGAGTAATAATATCCCAACAAAGAATTAAAAGTTAAAACTTTAAATGAAATCCTAATGAACTACTAAATTACTAATATTCAATTACTACTTTAAAGGAAGAATAAAAGAGAGAAAGAAAATAGGATGCTTGCCGTATATGCTGGAGTAGCAGAATGGAGGTTGGTCGTGAGCAGCAGTTGTAATAGTGGGAGCTTCGGATGGCAACACACAGGAGCTGTGGAGACAGCAAGGAAAGAGCAAGCGTCTCGGGTCTTTCAACACAGCAGCAGCAGCAGGAATGGGGCAGCAATAAAGAAGGAGCGGCAGCCTGTGGGTTTCTCGACACAGCAACAGCAAAGAGCACAGCAGTGAGGGAGGGCTCCTCAGACAGCACCTTGGAGTAGTAGCAACAGCAGGCGTGGGCAGTGGCAACTCTCGGGTATGGTGGGACAGCAGCAAGGGGCTTAGGTTCTCCTTCTTCAGTGGCAGCAACTATGGAGGTAGAAGGGAGATAGCAGTAAGGAGAGAGAAGAGGGGAGAGGGAAGAGAGAAAGGAGGCTCAGGTGAGGAGAGTTCAAAGAGGAGGTCGGGCTACAGAGCAACAGCAGTGGGGAGGCTTGGGGTTGTAGCCAAAGGGAGAGGAAAGCAAAGAAAAGGAAGAGGAGAGAAAGGAAGAGAGGGAGAGTAGGGAGCTGGAGAAGAGAAAATGAAGGGAGAATTCAGAAAGAAAGAGACGAGTGCTGAGAAAAAAAAGGAGAGAAGGGAAGAGAGGGAGAGTGAGGTTAAGAGAAAAGAGGGGAGGTCGTGTGTATCTAGAAGAAGAAAAGAAAGGATATAAAGGGACTCCCCCCAACCCTACACGCTTAGTGCCACAAGAAGGACCCGGCTGCATGGCTGGGTCAAATCAAAGTATTTTAATTTTTTTTCTTTTTTCTTTCTTCTTTTTGTTTCTTATTTCTTCTTTCTTTCTTCTTTTTTCTTATCAAAAAACAAACCCAATTTTGACCATTCTAGATCTCGTATCTCTCAAAGCTCAAAACAAGAAAGTCGTAAAGCTCTTTCTTGGCTTTCCACGGTATTTAGAATTATCTCGATCAGAACTCGAACGAGAAAGTTATGCCCAGATTACGAAATTCCATTGATTTTTAGCTTCCAATAATTGCCTCACGAGAAAAGAATACCAAAAATTCATAAATTACTCAATAAAACCCAAATGTTATGAATAAAACACAATGTTGAAATATTGAGAGTAATTAGGTATTTAATTAAAAATATACGCCTCAATGCATGAATTAAAATAACTAATTATGTAATTTAGGCGCGTAATCACATCCCCCAACTAACGTTTTGCTAGTCTCTAGCAAATAATGTGAATGAATTCCAGGGCAGTACCCACTAATACTAATTCTAACAAACATGAAATGAAAACACATGCGACCCAGCCATACCAATTCACATATAGGAATAGAACCAAATTTCACACAAGCTCATCATATATAATGCACGCAACTCTGAAGTAAGTCATTTATGCAAGTTTCATTATATAGCCATTAAAAACAGTATACTCATATGAAGTTAACTAGCGATACAATTCAGAGTTAATGTAGTCATATAAATTTGAGTATAAATAGGAGAAATCTCAAGGTATGTGTAATGTGCATGACTCGTTACGCCTAGGATACCAGTGGACACCTATAGAACGGTCATTTTGACTCAGCCTAATTGGTATACCCTCAAGAACACTAAAAAAGAATGAGTTCACTCGTCATATGTGAGGAGGAGTGTCGCGATCAAACATCCCACATATTGTAAGGAACAAACGCTAAATATATGGAGTGGACTAGTCTGATAAGGATCTAGCCTATCTAAGAAGTGTTAGGTTCTTCACCCTAGCATCTTCTCATGTACTCGCCATATCCAACCAAGACCACCCTAGATCAACTTATTCACAAACATGGCGTGAATAAATTTGAGGCATTAAGTGGTTTAAAAATCTTTATACGTGGAGAACATGTGTCGTGTCCTTGACTTTGTATGGTATTTATGTGGAGCAAGTATCAACCTTTCACTTCATTCATGTGCATTTCTATTTTTCTTATTCTTTCTTCTGTTCTTTCTTCAATTTCTGTCTTTTCATTGTCAATTAGGACAATCATTACACTTCTTTTATTGTCTTCATACCACAAATAGGAATTAAGCTCGAACAGTATTCCATGAACTAAGTCTATTTGTAAGGGTGGCTCAGCCTTTACATTTTGAGTAGGCTACACGACCTAAGTTTCTATCTCCCCATTAGATGTCACCTCTAGGTTAGCAAGTCAAAAACAGAGACTAGTGTACAAAGAATCATTCAGAAGAAAAAAGAACTGAGTTTCATGAACTCTGATTTGATGTTAACACCCAAAAGGACGATAAATAGCTCAAGGATACCTCACAAGATGTCATAGTCACCACTGGTGTTCTCTTAGTGCTCACAATGAACCCTAAGTGTGATGAATCATGTGAATGTGTCTATCAGCCTCATAAGATACCATGTAAATACAAGAATTTATATAGCCAAATTAACACGAATGAACTACTAATCAACCTTCATGGAGTTACAAAGTCATATAAAGAGAAACTACCCATAAATGACTCGAGTGTGTAATTCTTAGGTTATATGCAAGTATGTGAAGGGTATAAGTCAATGTTAATCATGGCATAATCGTCTATCCTCAATACTTTTTTTTCAAAAGAAAACTTAGCAAGTGAATGTGTACAGTGTCATATGCAAATTCTCACCTCCCTAACTAAAGTGGAACATTGTCCTCAATGTGAAAGCATAGGGGAAATAGAAAAACTGTGTACGGGTGAGCAAACTAATAGAAAATTACTACCAACTAATGCAAAAGAAAAAGAAAATAGAAATGCAAATAAAGGAAACAAATAAAATAAAAAGAAAAAGAAAAGTAATGAGCGAAAGGTTAGAAAACTCCCTTAAGGTCTTGCAAAAGCAAGATTGCTTTATTTTGGATCGAAGGGAGTCATGAGAGGCTTGAATTGCTGTTCATTGACCATGAAGCTATTATTGTTCGTTGGATCCACAAGTTCTACTACGCCGTGGGAATGATCGTGTTCAACTATGTATGAGCCACCCCATCGAGACCTTAGTTTCCAAGGAAGTAGATGTAATCTAGAGTCATAGAGAAGATCTTGCTGATTTAGGAAAAGTTGTTTATCCTTGATTTTATGCAGCAACTTCATCCACTTCTTCACTAAGAGGTCCTTGTCATAAACTTTCCTCTTGGATTCTTGAAGCTCATGCACCTGCAACTTTCTCAAGCCTATCGCATCATCAAGTGAAAACTTAATCTGTTTTATAACCTATAATGCAGAATGTTGAATCTTAATAGGTACATAACATGTCTTACTGTAAATCAACCTGTAAGGAGGCATCCCCAAATTCTTCTTGAAAACAGTTTGGTAGGCCTAGAGTGCAGCAACCAGTTTCTCAAACCAGGCGTTTCAATAGGATAGGTCATCTTCTCAAGTACGATCTTGATCTCTGCAAAGAATTGATGCTTATCCCACGTTACCCCATGTTCTGGCATTCGATCGGTGGCAAGGTAGTTCACAATATCATCAAACCAAGGGCTGCATGACATGTCGGTAGTAGGATAGATGATGTCTAACATCTTTAGCACTTCTTTCTCTATCACCTCCGTCATGATTGGGTTCAGTCTCCATCGCGCATCACTTATTGGTATTGCATCTATCTTTGTGGATTGCCCCTCTGATTCTAGTAACTCTCTAATCAAGGGAACTTTTTCATTAGATACCTCAGGATTTTTGGGAGCTTCATACTCAAATGCACCATCAGAACCAAATTCCGACAACAATTCTAACATATCCAAGTCATCTACCACATCTACTACATGTACCTCTGATTCATCACACCCATTCAGCATCTTATTAAACATGTTCATCTCCAATGTCATATTTTCAAATGTGAGCTTAAGCACTCCGCTTTGACAATTAATCAAGGAATTAGAAGTAGCGAGGAATGGTTGCCCAAGAATAATAGGTGCCCGGTAGACGTTGGAGACAGGCTGCTGCATATCCAATACCACAAAATCCATTGGGTAATAAAATTTGTCAACTTATACTAACGCATATTCAATAACACCTCGTGGAGCTTTTAGTGATCTATCTGCCAACGTGGTATCATGGGTGTTTTCTTCAACTCACCTAACCCCAACTGCTCGTATATTGAAAATGGGAGCAAATTCACACTACTACCTAAACCAAGTAAGGCTCTCCCAATACGAGATTTACTAATCATGATAAAAATAGTGGGAGAACTAGGATCTCTGAGCTTCTGAGGAGTCTGACTCAATATCAATGTGCTAACTTGCTTGGTCAAGAAAGCTTTCTTCTTCACATTCAATTTCCTTTTCACTTTGCTTAGATCTTTCAGAAATTTTGCGTATGCAGGGACTTGCTGTATGACAACCAGAATTGGAATGTTGATTTTCACTTGTTTGAATATTTCTTGAATCTCAGTGTGATACTTATTCTTCTGACTAGATGTCAACCTTTAAGGATAGGATACCATAGGTTGATACTCCTTAATAGTCTCATCCTCCTTATTATCTAACTTCTTTGAATCTGAGCCTACTTCATCTGATTTTTCATTTCCTTTGTCTGTCTCAATTGCCTTTTCAGGTGTTGGGGCAACTATTTGTTGATCAATGGGCATTTCAGGATGGAAAACTTCTTTTCCACTTCTCAAGGTAATAACTGTTTTCGCCATTTCAATAGAATCCCTTGAAACAGTATGCACAGGTTGCTGTTGTTGCCGATATACCTGGGGATTAGGTTGAGGCTGCGTAGAAAATTTCCCTTTTTCTAAGGTATTCAGATGTGTACTTATCTTATTTATGGTGTCTTTCAGTTCACTGATGGCTTGAGTATTCTGACTGTTGGTCGTGACATGAATCTGCATGAATTGCTGAAACATATTCACCATCTGCGTCATGCTATAATCAGAGGATTTCTTTGATGGAATAGGAGCTAAATTTTGTTGAAATCCCGGAGTTGTGAAGCTTTGAGAGACCTGTTGCGGCTAATACTGCTATTGAGGAGCTGCAACTGAGTGATATAGTGACTACGGAGGTGGTGCATAAGATTGAGGAAATTGCTGAAACTATGAGGAAGATGGACCAGACTGATCGTTCCTCCATGATAAGTTCGGGTGATTCCTCCATCTTAAATTATAAGTGTCTGAGAATGACTGATTTTGAGATTTGTTGACCCAATTTGTTAACTGCATCTGATTAGATCCACTCTACTGCAATCCTGGTAGAAATAGACAATCCTCCACCGATTTCGTAACTTTCACTTTCTCTAACTCCATAACCTCAATTTTTTTAGACAACACAGCAATGAGAGCCCATAAATTAGTTTCCTCTTTGACCTCGTCTCTACCTCTGCCACTGATCACTCTGAGATGTTGTGCTGCCATTGGTGCCTGGTTATATTATGTGTTCCATTGTTGGACACTTTCAGCTAAATAATTAAAGAATGATAGAGCCTCATCCAGTTCCTTGTTGAAGAACTCCCCATTGCACATAGTCTAGACAAACTGTTTTCATTCAAAGGGAAGTGTAGTATAAAAATAATTCACTAACCTCCAAGATTCGAATCCATGGTGTGGACATATATTTATCAGGTCCTTGAATCTCTCTTAACAAGCTTGGAATGTCTCGTCACCTTTCTACATGAACTGACTGATCTGCTCTTGCAGGTATTGAGTTCTCTGAAAAGGAAAGAACTTATGTACGAACTCACATTGCATTTCAGCCCAACTAGTAATAAAGTTAGGTCTCAAAGAATTAAACTAGATTTTTGCCTTATCTTTCAAAGAAAAAGGAAACAAGCGAAGTTTGATATACTCATCGATTCCAACCCTATTAATGAAAGTGGTGCAGACCAACTCAAAATCTGTCAAATACTGGTATGGACTCTCAAAATCCATCCCGTGAAACTGGGGTATCACAGATAACATGTCATGCTTAATTGTGAAGTTCGGTGCATCTTGTGGTAATACAATGCAAGAAGGTGTAGAAGTGCGCGTGGGCTGTAGAAAATCTTGAAGTGTACGTGGTGCAGGTGCAGCAATGACTTCCTCAAAAAATTGTTCAAACATATTGCTCAAATCAATTTTAGAATCACTCGTAAAAGTAACAGGAGAACAATCAAATTTTGTGCTCTGTGTGTCACTACTGGTGCTAAGTGAAATTTTAGATAATCTATTCGAAAGATCTCGGTCCCAAGGCATCAAACATCAACGCAAACAGTAGGAATTCACCAACACAACAACAAACAAGCATGATCAAATTTTTTCAATTTTTATTATTTTTCAATTAAAAATAAAAAATAATTGGAAAAACACAAATTTTAAAATTAAAATTGACACTCCCTGGCAACGGCGCCAAAAAATTGACTCACTCAAAAAATAAGTAGCTCAAAAGCTATCTCAAGTATAAGAGTTTTGTTGTGTAATATTTAGCCCAAATGTCAAATCTTCTCCTTAGAGAATGCAGTTTAAATCAAAATTTTACATAATTCCAATAAGAAAATAAGAAACAAAACGGTCACTGAACACAGTTCAGATTCGGGTTTTTTGGTTTGTTGAGATTCCTTTAACGAATTAAAATAATGTGCAATTTAAATTCTAAATTCTAACACAAACTAAATTTAACAATGAGAAACGAAAATCCTACGTTTAATAGCCAGGCAAGAACTGAAACACGCATTAAACTCTTGGGACTACACCTTAGGTTTCACCCTTGCTAGACTATCTGAACACTAGCTGCTATTTATAGTCTCACATGTACGGTATTTATAATTTCAACATCCTGAGATAATACACACATAATTTAGCAATCAAACAACTAAATTCACCTAAATAATTATTGCATTCATACTTTCCCAAATCCACATATGCTCAATTCCTAAACTATAATCCATATATCATTTTACCTGCGTTCCTGAAATACCACCCACTGGAGTTCTCAACCCTTGCCTGTAGGGTCCCAAAACACCCTATTCCTAAAAATATAATATCCTGATTTTACTTCACAAAACTCTAGTATATTCATATATAATACAGAATCTGGCCTCAAATGAACTGAGTAATACTGAAAATACTCAAATAATCTACTTACCCTGGTTTTGGGATGGTTCCCAAACTTCTCAAATCAACATTTCGCTCTGGCTATGTTGTAAAGAATCTCCTTAGGATCACCGTGGTAGCTTTTGATCGTTGAACCGGGGAGAGACGGAGCTAGAATCTTAGAGAAAAGTCAAAGGAACTGAGCTGGAGAGAGAGAGAGAGAAACTATAAAAATGATTTTCCTTCATTAAAAATCCGTTTTAGGCTATATATAAAATGTTGTCCACATGACTTCGTCGACGAGTTACGTCACCTCGTTGATGAGTCCAAGTTGTAGTCTCATAGACGAACGCCTACTCCTCATCGACGAGATTCAGGCCCTAAAAATGGCCCCCTCAGTAACTTCTTGTCTACGAGATGAATGTCTCTGTCAACGAACCCAAGAAGGATGCTCGTCGACGAGTGCCCTGTGTTTGTCAATAAGACCCTGAAAATTCCCTTTAAAAATTTTCCTATTTCTCTCTTTTCTTTTATTATTTAATTACCATAATTCTATGGGTCTCTACATTCTCCCTTCCTTATAAAAATTTCATCCTTGAAATTTACTATCTGTACTGAACACCATTCTTAGCATAAAACGGACTACTTATTTTATTACTAACCCTCATTTATGGCGGAGGAATACCGTGGTTACATTTAGGATCCTGGGAGATTACAAATATACTCATAAAAGAAAATTCTTCCAAAACCAAAACACTACCTATCCTATATTCTAACTTATAGTTACACATTTGTCACTCTATGCTAAACAAAATAAAGTTGTCATTACTTGAACTTTACAAATCACTACTGTACCCCACTAAACATGTGTGGGTATTTCTATCTGATTTCCTCCTCAAGTTCCCAAGAAGCTTCTTCCATAGCGTGATTCCTCCGCAAGACTTTTACTAGTAGTATTTTCTTACCGTACAATTCTTGTTCCTTCCTGTCTAAGATCTGTAGTGGAATTTCTTCATATGCCAAAGCATCACTGAATTTTAATTCTGCATAAATTATGATATGGGAAGGATCTAGGACGTATTTCCTCAATATAGAAATATGAAATACGTCATGTATTCTGAACAACATCGGTGGTAAAGTTAGCCGATAGGCAACTGACCCAACCTTCTCAAGCATCTCAAACGGGCCAATAAACTTAGGGCTCAACTTCCTATTTCTCCCAAACCTCATGACTCCCTATAATGGTGCTATTTTCAAAAGCACATGGTCATCCACTTTAAATTCCAATTTCCGGCGGCGAGTATCTACGTAGCTTTTCTGCTGAATCTAAGCTGCACTGATTCTATCTTGAATAAGCCAGACTTTATCGTACACCTGCTGCACTATTTCTGACCCCAAAATTCGCCTCTCACCTAACTCATCCTAGTATAAAGGAGAAAGACACCTCCTACCATAAAGTACCTTGTAAGGTGCCATGCCAATGTTGGCCTGATAGCTGTTATTGAAGGCAAATTCAACTAGCGGCAAATACAGGGTCCAGTTACTCCCAAAATCCAATACACACGCTCGCACCATATCCTCAAGTACCTAAATTGTTCTCTCTGTCTGACCATCTTTCTGAGGATGAAAAGCGGTGCTGAATGCTAACTAAGACTCCAAAGCCTTCTGTAAGCTCTTCCAAAACCGTGATGTAAAATGTGGGTCACGGTCTGAGACTATAGATACTGGTATTCCATGGGGTATTCCATGGGGTCGAACAATCTCCTGAATGTAGATCGTTTCCAATTTGTTCATAGGGTAGCTAACTTTAATAGGTAGGAAGTGAGCTGTTTTTGTCAGGCGATCAATAACTACCCAAATGGCATTTTGACCATGCGGCGTCGGTGGTAGCCTAGTGACAAAATCCATGGATATGTGGTCCCACTTCCACTTAGGGATGTAAAGTGGCTACAACTGTCCTATTGGCCTTTGGTACTTAGGCTTAACCTGTTGGCACGTCAAGTACTGCTGCACAAATTTGGCAATCTCCGTCTTCACGCCACTCCACCATAAATACTCTCATAGATCTCTATACATTTTAGTACTGTCAATATGAACCGTGTATAGAGATCTATGAGCCTCTTCTAGAATCGTTCTTCTGATATCCATATCTGTAGGCACGCACAACCTAGAACGGAACCTCAGATCCTCGTCATCAGAAATGCTACACTCCTTTTCTTGACAATCTTGTACTCTGGCTATTACCTCTACTAATTATGAGTTCTCTTCTTGAGCAGCTTTAATCTTTTCATATAACGTAGGCTGCACAACCAAGATGGCAATAAATGCCTGGTGACCATCCTCCACTAATTCCATTCCGAGCCTTTCCAAGTCCATATGAATTGGGTGCTGAATTACTGCTGTTAACTGCGATGTACCCTCTGATTTACATCTTAGTGCATCAGCCACCACATTTGCTTTACTTGGGTGGTAACTGATGGTGCAATTATAATCCTTGATGATCTCTAACTATCTCTTTTGCCGCATATTCAACTCTTTTTGTGTGAAAAAGTACTTTAAACTTTTATGGTTAGAGAATATCTCGCATCTCTCACCGTACAAGTAATGCCTCCAAATTTTTAATGTGTGTACCATCCCAACCAATTCTAGATCGTGGGTAGGGTAAATCTTTTCATACTTTTTCAACTGTCACAAGGCACAAGCTACAATCCTACCATGCTGCATTAACACACACCTAGCCCTTTCAAAGACACGTCACTGTAAATTATATAACCATCACCTCCAGATGGAATTGTCAGTACTGGTGCAGTAATGAGCCGCTGTTTTAATTCCTGAAAACTTTGCTCACGTTCATCATCCCATGCAATCTGGCATTCTTCTTGGTCAATCGTCTCAAAGGCCTTGATAGTCTTGAAAATCCCTTTACAAACCGATAGTAATATCCCTCCAGTACCAAGAAACTCCTAAACTCCTGAACATTCTTCGGCTTTTTTTAATTTACCACTGCCTCTATCTTACTGGGATCCACTGAAATTTCATCCCCTAATATAACATGCCCCAGAAATGCAACTTTTTCTAACCAGAATTCAAATTTACTAAATTTAGCATACAATTCCTTTTCCCCGAGCGTTTGAAGTAACAGCCATAAGTATGTCTCATGCTCCTCAAAACTCTTCGAGTAGATCAGTATATCATCAATGAAAACCACAACGAACTGATCTAGATATTGATGAAACACCCGATTCATTATATCCATAAATATTGTTGGTGCATTAGTCAAGCCGAACGACATCACCAAAAACTCGTGGTGCCCGTATCTAATTCGAAATGCTGTCTTAGAGATATCCTCTACTTTAACCTTCATGTGATGTTAGCCTAATCTGAGATTGATCTTAGAATAAACCCATGTACCATGAAGTTGATCAAATAAATAATCTATTCGGGGTAGAGGATATTTGTTCTTAATGGTTACCCTATTTATTTCTCTATAATCTATGTAGATCCTTATAGACCTGTCTTTCTTCTTTACGAATAGCATTGGTGCTCCCCAAGGCGATACACTAGGTCTGATAAACCCTTTATTCAATAGATCCTGTAGCTAGTCCTTTAATTCTCCCAATTTAGTTGGAGCCATATGGTAAGGAGCCTTAAAGATCGGTGCTATCCCTGAAGGTAAATCTATAGCAAAATCTACCTCACGATCGAGAGGCAACCCAAGTAACTCTTCTGGAAAAACATCTGAAGATTCCTTTACCACTAGTGTCCTATCAAGCTTTGATTCATTTTCTAACACTTCCTTTACAAAAGCCATAAACCCCTGACCTCCGTCCAAGAGCAGTCTGCTCACCTGCATAGCTGACAATAGTTGTGGCGAGGCATGCACACGTGAACCAACAAATCTATATTCTTACTCACCAAGGGGTCTAAAAATTACTTCTTTCTGATGGTAGTCAATACTAGCGTGATTAGCTGCCAACCAATCCATACCTAATATTACATCAAACCCCTGCATATTTAATATCATAAGATCAGCTAGTAATACTTTCCCTTGAATGGCCACTGGAAAATTCCTAAGTACCTTCCTACATCTCACAGTAGATCCAGTTGGCATGACTACACCCAACTCAACATCTAATAACTGTGCTTCAATCCCAACTAACTTAGCATATCCCGATGAGACAAAAGAATGGGTGACACCTATGTCAAATAAAATAACAGCTTGATATGGAAAAGCAATAAAGACACTTGTAACAACGTCTCCAACAGCCTTTGTGTCTCCTAGTGTCAACGCATATACCCTCGCCGGGGCTAAATTCCTCTACTGGCCTCCCCGAGGTGCCTGGTAACCACTCCGATAGGGTTTGGGAGTTGGAGCCTGAATCGGCGGTCCCGGGCATGCTCGTGCCATGTGGACGGGTCTCCCACATTGATAACAAACGTCTCTCCTAGCCCGACACTCTCCTAGATGTCGTCTTCCGCACGTCTGACACACAGGGTAGGTCTGCCCACCTTAATGGACCTCGACTGGAACCTACCTGGAAACCCTGAGTTGCATGCCTCTTTCTCTAACTCTGAGCTGCGATGCCTCTCTACATGCCACTCTCAATAACTGCAGCCCTATCTATGACTTCCACGAATGTCTGAGCTCAGAAACCAATGACCTGCTCAAACAAGTTTTTCCTTAAGCCTTCCTCAAACTTCTTCACCTTCTTCTCTTCGTCTAGTGCCAAATGTGGGGCAAACTAAAACAACTCAATAAATCGAGTTGTGTACTGTGATACTGTCATTTGCCCCTGAACTAAGTGCATAAACTCTACTACCTTTGCGCTCCAAACGATAGTAGGGGAAATATCGATCAAAGGACAACTTCTTGAATCGACTCCACGTCACTGGCACTGGATCCGACCTCTGCTCCTCAACCAATTGTGCTGATCTCCACCAACATTTTGCTTCTTTTTTCAGTTTGAATGTCGCAAATACTACTTTCTGTTCATCTGTACATGGAAGCACTACTAATATCTCCTCAATGTCCTGGACCCAATTTTTAGTCACAATCGGGTCAATACCTCTAGCAAAAGATGGGGGCTTCATTCGCATAACTGCTCAATCGTACAACTACGCTCCCCTGAGCTCTTGGCCATCTCAGCCATCATCTGCTGGGTGACGTTGCGCAATGCCACATTAGTATCTCCAACTCCCATACTAGAAGCTCCTGCTTCATCACCCCTAGAATTCATACGAATGCTCCCTGGGTC
Source organism: Malania oleifera (assembly GCF_029873635.1). Lineage (NCBI taxonomy): Eukaryota > Viridiplantae > Streptophyta > Magnoliopsida > Santalales > Ximeniaceae > Malania > Malania oleifera. The sequence goes on along the minus strand of NC_080423.1, from coordinate 85,453,810 downwards.
CATCCTGAAAAGTTAAAGAACACTATTTAAAGACCCTACCTCCCGTACAAATCTAATTTATTTCATTCAACTAAAATCTCATATTCACTATTAACTATCCTCCTTGATCTTAATTCAAAATTAAATCCTGTACCCTAGACACACAACCTGACAATAGTTTACTATAGGTTTTCTAAAATCATCACCCCAGGAAAAATACAGAAACCACTATGAAAATTTTGTACCCAGACTACAGAACAAAACCTTAAATTCTTTCCTATACTCTGATATTGCTTCCACTGCACTCTAAAGTCTATAGAACCTAGCAACATAAGCTCTGATACCAAACTGTAACGACCTGACTTTTCATATCATTTTCTTTCTTTCTTTCCATTCCTTATAAATATATACTGTGAAATTTCATTGCCCTGATACTTTTTATTATAAATTATATCACCATCATCATAGTCTAGATAGGACCCGTGGAACATGAGACACAATAAACTACCTAAACAGTGGGAAGCAAAATACATACAACCATATCAACATATACAATACCAGAGTGTCATAATATTTCCCAAAATAAGCACACACAACCATTCCCAAAATACCCTCATTTGAACCTAGGGACTACTAAAAAATGACTTCCCAAAATACTCACCCGACAGACAGGGCAGTACTATAGTCCCTCTACATGCAAGCCTAATCTGCTCGCCTAATTGGATCACCTAAAAAATGTTAAATCACCGGGATGAAACAACACTCAGTAAGACGAAATATGCTGTTACTAATGTGTGGCAGGTGAGTTTACATATTTGTAAAAAATGATTTAGACATACCATAAATAGCTGAGACTGAGAAAACATGTATAAATAATGTGCATATAGCTTATACCTATGTTATTTAACGTAAACTATTTTTTTGAATTTTTTATTCATAATACTTCTAATATTCATAGGTATGTCTATGATTTTTTTAAATCTGAATATATATATATATAATAATAATAATAATATTAATAATAATAATAATAATAATAATTGAGAAAATTTCCTTAGATGGATAACTGAAAGTCATGATTTAACCCCTTATGACAGTGTTGTGCAGCCCATAGGTGGGACCTATCCTGGTTGGCCGATCAGGATAAGTCAACTGAACTCCGAAAGTTAAATCAGCCTCCTCAACCCTAACTAACGGGGAGCTTGTCCACAGCATAGGCATAATCGACTGCTGAATATCCACATATTATCTGAGTTATGTGGTTGCACTCTGAACTGAATATAGCTACAGTACCATGCTTTGCTGTCTGAATATGGTCCATTACGGTTTGATAGTATATGTGTAACTAAAATTTTATATTACTGGTTTACCATGATTTTGAGATAACCATAACATTACAAAACTGATTTGAAATCTGAGTAACTGATTGAATATTTAATGTTTGTATATTTGTGTATCTGTTTGCATATTTGATAATCTAGGTGTTATGGTTCTAAAATCATGGTATTCTGAAATTGCTGAAAATATAAGTTTCTGTACATATACTGTAAATCATGTTTCTGAATATACTGTATAATTTCTATTTGAATATGTACTGAAAATTCATCATTCTATAATATATATCCCAAGATATTTTCTGCTAATATACTCTAAACATGGTATTTGTAGCTGCATAAATACTGTGCTAATCCACTATAAGCTCATGCCACACGATTTAAATAAATAAATTCACATGCTCTAAAATCTATATTTTCTGCTATACAAATATTTTATTATCTGAATAATAATAATTTGGTAAAACATGTAATTTCTGATGATAGTCATACTAAAATTCCTAGCATAACATATTTTCCTTTGTTGGCCTAACTAGACTTTTCAATCTTGTTTTGATGATAACAAAATGAAGGATGTTTTAACATGTGTTGCTGAGTGGTTTTATTTCAGGACCAAGTCAAAGGACACTCATGGCTAATCAGGGAAGCAAGCTATAAATTAAAGAAAATCAAATGAAAGCTTCTCAGTATATTGAAGCAATAAACGACAAATGAAGAGCTTAAAGGCTAAGTAGGACTTGAAGTAAAGACTGAACCTCAAGAGGCTGCAAGACTTAGTGATTAAGGACATCATGCATAGAAGAATGTTTGTAAGTACTTCAAATTCATTACTATTTAGATATGTGAAGCTCTTTAGGATAAGAAGACTTAGAAACCATTTATTCTACAACCCTTGAAAATAATTTTGAAAGAGTGGTACTTGAGCTTTTCAAAATGAACTAGAGTTTAAAAATGAAAAATGAAAAAGAGAGGACTAGTCAGCCGACTGACCATTTTTGAACTGGGATCAGTCAACCGACTGACTCCCTAGTCTATCTAGCCAACTGACTATTTTGAACATAGTTGAGTCAGCCGACTAACAATTTATCAGAATTAATTTTTTGAGAGATAGAATGTTGTCAGCCGCTTGTTCAACCGACTAACTAGTACAAAAATGACCCAATTAAGTGAGTCAGCCGACTGACTCTACGTAGATTTTGAATTTCGAACTATACGGGAAGTTTTTCAAAATTAATTATATGATTTATTGTAACGACCTGCTTAATTTAACATAAATGAAACATAAATAATAACATTCTCAACCCGAACCCGTGGGTAACAAGGACACTTTGTCAATCACAGCAGAAACCTAAGTAGCAGCAAGTATAAAATCTCAGTCATCCAATCATAAAATATAATACCAGAGTTATCTACATTCCCAAAAATACTGTATTTATTTACATTCTTCCAAAATATTTTAAAATACATCTAGGATCCTATAACCAAAACATTGCTTACCCTCCTAACGGGGTAACTTAGTTAACTCAACGGCGGCCACAACCCGCCGGTCACTCAGGGTCTCCTGAAAAATTAATTAATGTTGGGGGTGAGACACATCTCAGTAAGGAAAAATAAACTAAATACAGCTGTGTGACAACATGAATATTTAATGTAATTATACATATACAGTACATTTCATATTTTCGTAAACATTCATCATATCATATTGAATAATCACATGCTTTCATACTTTCTAAAAAGTCATATCGTACATGAAACATTTGTTATAACTGATAATACTGAAAATATACTCAGGATGAATAGCTAGCTAATATCATGTATTACCCCCCATGACGGGTTGTGCAGCCCAAGGCGGGACCCAACAATGGCTGGCCGACCACTGCCGAATAAAAAATGTCTGTAAGTACGATGGGCCCGCCACACCCTGGTCCGAACTGCCAGGTGGACATCTACAACTCTATACTAAAAGCCACATCGACTATCCATCTCCCACCCCCTTATGGAGTGGTTAGCACTAATCTGAACATAGATATCTAATCTATATAGTTACGGTACCGAGCTCCTGAAACTGAACTAAACTAACATCTGGGTTCTGATAACATATAATACATGATAATATAGCATCTTTCATAATTACGGTTTTGTGCCAAACATTTCATAAATACGACCTTACTCTGAAATCATACATAAATACGGCCTTGCGCCGAAATCATACATACATACGGCCTTGCGCTGGAATCATACATATATACGGCCTTGCGCCGAAATCATATATAAATCTGTCATTCTGAAAATCATCATTTAATCATATATTTGTCAGAACCATAATGTACTGTATACTTTCATAACTTCTCAAATCATACTGCATTCATATCATAACATTTTCCACGTAAAATAATATTCATGCCACACATTTGCTGTATAAAATCATACATTGCATTTTAAAATCATACTTACATATATATACACATTTCAACATATAACAGTATTTTCACAAACATACATTTTCCTTCGTAATCTGTAGCTATTATACATGCTTTCTAGAAAATAACTTTTCTCACAAATAATAATAATTTGTATGAAAATGTCTGCTTTAATTTATTCTCTTACCTGGCTATTGAGAAAGCTCCTAAAATATCCTAACCTAGCCCCGTAGGATTTCCTGATCAATACCTTGAAACTGAAAACTTACAGTACTAAACTTCAGTAGTTCTACGTGTACATCATTTCTTATAACTACTATAAGACCAAATTTGGCTTAAAAAGTCTTACCTCAACTTAGGGATGATGTCCAACTTGCTTTTACCAACGATCCGCTCTGACAGATTTGGAGAGAACTTCGCCAGGAGCGCCGTGGTGACTTCGGATTGTCAATCTGGTGTAAAACTGGCCCAAAATTGATGTGAGAGAGAGAGAGCACCGAAGAGGAGAGAGAGAGGAGAGAGTTTGCTTAAGCATTAAGGTAAAATTTCAGATTTTTCATATTTATAGAACTAGATTCGTCGACGAGCCACGTCATTCGTCGACGAATCCTTTAATAATTTCGTCGACGAAATTCAGTCCTCGTCGACGAAATTCAGTCGGCTCAAAATTCTCTCGGTATTTCTTCGTTGATGAAATTCAGTCTTCGTCGACGAATTCTCTTAAGCCCTCGTCGACGAATCCCCCGTATTCGTCGACGAAGTCGACTTTCTCCTTCTGTTACTGTTTCCATTTCCCTTCCTCTTTATCATTTAAATACTACTATTATTCGGGTCGTCACATTTATTATATTTTGAAAAGTTACCTAAATAATACTCCATGTCAACTTATTAAATGAGGAAACTTTACTTTAAGAAGTCTATAAATACCTCTCTTGCTCAATGAAAACAGACACTCAAGCAATACAAGATTTCTATGCTAAAACGCTCCTAAAGCTCATACTTGCTCACACTCTTACTAGGGGAAACTCTACGAAATTGCTGGTTGATTAAAAAAATTTTGTTTTGATTTGCAACTAAGATTTCTATATCAATAAGAAAGAACCATTGATTCTTATTCTTTTCTATTAGCTCTTTGACGGTTCAAGGCATAGTTGGATCATTGCACCAAGCATTAGTTGTTTCTTAGAGAGGTTTCTCTTCCTAAAAACGAGGTTGGTTATTGTAAAGGTTTTTGTTCCACCCGGAAGGAACAAGGTATAGTGGAATCCTTAGGTGGTTGACCTAAGGTGAGGACGTAGGCTAGGGTAAGCCGAACCTCGTAAAAACAACGGTGTACTCTCTTTCCCTTTTCCCTTTAAATTCCAGCAACAATATAAACTGTGTGGGTGTGTTGGTTTAATATTACAAATAATATTGGATATTAAATAAACCTAAGATTAAAATTGATTAGGTTGATCAACATTGATTGCGTAAACTGATCAGGGAATACGTTGGTTGATCAACACCTAAAATCTTTTAACTAAGGGTTTATTTAAAATCCGAGTTATTGAAAAGAGTGATTGAATGTTATATTAATTTCCGAAGGCCAACTACAAAGCTTGCATATTTATATATAGGGTTGAATATTGCAAAGCATATATATTGATTACTTGTATTGTGTTTGTTTGGTTTGAATAGTTAATCAATTGGTTGTATATGTTGTGGTTGTGGATTGAATAGAAGAAATAAATGTTTATGTGGATTGCCTAATCAACAAGAATATAAGAAGTCTTTAAAAGAATTGTAAAAAGTTAAGAATTCTTAAAAAGACTCTAAGGAATTTTAAATAACCCAATTCACCCCCCCTCTTGGGACTACACCTTAGGTTTCAATTGGTATTAGATAGAGGTTATAGTAAATCTTAACAAGTAGCTATATAAAGATCGAGATGACACAAATAGGAGTAGCTCCCTTTGGTGAGGGTCAATCCTCAACTAGACCACCCATTTTTTGTGGACTCAATTACACCTTTTGGAAACAACGAATGAGAATCTACCTTCAAACAATGGATTGGAAGGCATGGAATGTTGTCAAAAATGGTAATCTGATCCCTACTAAACTAGTCAATGGAAAAGAAGTACATAAAGAAGAAAAAGAACTGATTGAATCAGATTACAAAATGCTGCAAATTAACTCAAGTGCAATAAATGCCCTATATTGTGCACTTGATGTGAATGAATTCAATAGAGTAATGGCATGTAAAACAACAAAGGAAATTTGGGATAAATTAGAAATAACCTACGAAGGCACAGTAGATGTTAGAGACAGTAGAATTGATATGTTGACTAGTGAGTATGAAGCTTTTAGGATGAACTTCGATGAAACCATCACAAGCATGTACACTAGGTTGACACATATCATAAACTCACTAAGTACCTTAGGGAAAACATATTCCACCCATGAGATGATTCGCAAAATTCTAAGAGCACTTCCACCCATTTTGGAACCAAAAGCCACAGCAATAACAAAAGGTAGAAACCTCAAAACAACTTCATTAGATGAACTCATAGGATCACTTCTAACTTATGAAATGACTATAAAAGAAAGAAGTACTGAAAATAAAAATAAAAAGTCTATAGGTCTAAAAGCCTCAATAGAAAATTTAAGTGAAGAAGATGATGACTCTAGTGAATTAGAAAATGAAGAATTAGCTTTCATAACTAAAAGACTTGGAAAATTCTTTAAAAGAAACAAGAAGTTCACCAGAAAATTCAGAGGGTCAAGAACTGAAAAAGATGAAAATAGTAAAAAGGAATACAAGATCAAAAATGAACCAGTTCTCACTGTAAAAAGGTTGGACACATCAAGCCGGATTGCCCTCAACTCAAGAAAGAAAAGAAGAAAAAGAAGCCTGCAATGAAGGCAACATGGAATGACACAAGCTCGAGTGAATCAGAGAGCGAATCCAGCGAACAAGAAGTAGCGAACATGTGCTTCATGGCACACAACGAAGAGGTAAACTCTTACTACTCTTTTTCGGTAGATTCGTGTAATGAATCATGTAATGATTCATGTGAAAGTATGTCTTCTTATAAAGAACTTCAAGCTGAATTATTCTCTCTTCATAATAAATTCATCAAGGTCTCAAAAAGGAACATAAGCTTGAAACAACAAAATGAAACACTTAGAAATCAGCTTGAATCTTCGAAAGTTGTTGAAGAAGAAAAAGACCTAAAAATTGATGAGCTTGAGAAGAAAGTAAATGAAATGTCTCAAAAATTAGTTAAGTCTCAAGTGAATGAAGATGGCAAGAGAGAGCTAGAAATAATTGATCTTAAAAATGAATTCAAGATAAGGAAAAGATTATTTACAACTTCACTAGAGGTAAAGTAAACTTTGAAAAAATGGTAGGACAACAAAGGATGGCTAACGATAGAGGAGGAATTGGTTACAATGGAACACCAACCAAAAGAAAGAAACAATTGTTTATGGGGTATTTTGTAAAGCAATCTAAACACTATGCAAGTACTTCATTTATGAGCATACTACTTGCTACATGTGTAAAAATAAAGGACATATAATGTTTAATTGTCCACTTAAGAAAAAGTACATCAAAGTGAAAAATGAATGGAAGATAAACACAAAACTAGACAAGACTTAAAGAGAGTCCAAAAGTAATCACATGAATCCTCTTTTGTAGGTTTGCTTTAGGTCCACTCCATCTATAGAAAAATGGTACTTAGATAGTGGATGTTCAAGACATATGACGGGAGATAAATCAAAGTTCACTTCTCTCACTCAAAAGGATGGAGGATATGTAACCTTTGGTGACAATGTAAAAGGCAAGATCACCGGAAATAGTGAAATAGGTAAAGACTCTTCACTCACTATTGATGATGTCTTATTAGTAGATGGTCTAAAGTATAATCTATTAAGCATTAGTCAACTTAGTGACAAAGGATTTGAAATAATGTTTAAGAAAGAAAAATGCATAATGCAGAATTCTAAGGATAATAAGACACTATTCACTACACATAGAATGAATAATGTGTATTGCATAAACCTTGATAGCCTGATCTCTCAAGATATAACTTGTTTAGCTGCCATGAGTGAAAATAGTTGGCTTTGGCATAGAAGATTAGGACATGCCAGCATGGATCTCATATCTAAACTCTCCAAAAAGAATTTAGTTAAAGGCTTGCCTAATACCAAGTTTATGAAAGATAAAATTTGTGATGCTTGTCAACTAGGAAAACAAATCAAGACAAACTTCAAAAGGAAGAAACATATATCAACTAGTAGACCCCTAGAACTCATACACTTAGGCTTGTTTGGTCCTACTAGAACTCAAAGCTTAAGAGGAAAACAATACGCCTTTGTAATTGTTGTCAATTACTCTAGATACACATGAGTATTGTTTTTAGCTAACAAAGATGAAGCTTGTAATTTTCTAATCACTCTATGCAAGAAGCTTCAAAATGAGAAAGGGTACAATGTTTCAAACTTAAGAAGTGACCAAGGAAGAGAATTTAAGAATCAAAACGTTGAAAAGTTTTGCAGTGATCATGGTATAAGTCATAACTTTTCAGCACCTAGAATCCCACAACAAAATGGAGTTGTGGAGAGGAAAAACAGAACTCTTCAAGAAATGGCAAGAACTATACTTAATGAAAATAACTTACCCAAGTATTTTTGGGCCGAAGTTGTAAATACAACTTGCTATGTAATTAATAGGGTTTCTATTAGATCAAGTCTAAACAAGACACTTATGAATTATGGAAAGGAAGAAGGCCTAACGTAACTTACTTTCATGTTTTTGGGTGTAAGTGTTTTGTTCTCAATAACAAAGATAACTTAGGAAAATTTGATGCTAAATCGGATGAAGGAATTTTCCTAGGATACTCTACAAATAGCAAGGCCTATAGGATCTATAATAGAAGAACACTCACCATAATTGAATCAATTCACGTAGACTTTGATGAATCAAATCCTTTTTCAATAGAAGTCAAAAATGAAGAAAATGATGATATTTTCAAAAAGGAGGATGAGGTAGAAATCAAGGAAGAAAAGGAAGTAAATGAAGAAACCCCAAAAGATGAACCTATAGAAAATCTTGAATTACCAAGAGAATGGAAGTATGTAAAAGATCACCCTCAAGATCAAATTATAGGTGAACCATCTAGAGGTGTAACTATTAGATCTTCTTTAAAAAATCTATGTAATCACTATGCATTCCTATCTCAAGATGAACTTAAAAATGTTGAAGAGGCCCTTAAAGATGACTCTTGGATAATTGCTATGCAAGAAGAATTAAACTAATTTGAAAGAAGTAAAGTATGACAATTAGTACCCAAACTTGAAAATTAATCGAACACAGGAACTAAAGGGATATTTAGAAATAAAATGGATGAGAATGGTATAATCATTAGAAACAAAGCTAGATTTGTAGCTAAAGGGTATAACCAAGAAGAAGGGATTAACCAAGAAGAAGGGATAGACTATGATGAAACCTTTACCCCTGTAGTTAGAATGGAAGCTATAAGAATGCTGTTAGCTTATGCTTCCTACAAAGAATTTAAGTTATACCAAATGGATGTCAAAAGTGTTTTCTTAAATGAGTATATTAATGAAGAGGTATATGTTGAACAACCCCCTGGTTTTGAAAATATAGAAAATCCTAATCATGTATTTAGACTAACTAAGGCTTTGTATGGATTAAAATAGGCCCCTAGGACTTGGTATGAAAGACTTAGCGGATTTTTAATTAAGAAGGGGTTTTTGAAAGGAAAAATTGATAGTACCTTGTTCATTAAAACCAAGAAAGATTATATACTCCTAATTCAAATCTATGTAGATGATATAATATTTGGTGCTACTAATGAATATCTATGCAAAGAATTTGCAAAATGTATGCAAGAAGAATTTGAAATGAGCATGATGGGGGAGTTAAACTATTTTCTTGGACTGCAAATTAAACAAGCCGAGTATGGGACTTTCTTAAGTCAATCAAAATACATAAGAGAAATGATACAAAAATTTGGTATGGAAAATAGTAAACCCATAGGAACCCCCATGAGTACCTCCATTAGCCTAGACAAAGATGAGAAAGGGAAACCATTAGAAATAAAGTATTATAGAGGTATGATTGGAAGTTTACTATACTTAACTGCCAGTAGACCTGACATAATATTTTGTGTGTGTATGTGTGCACATTTTCAATCAGCACCTAAAGAATCACACCAAATAGTTGTTAAGAGAATCTTTAGATATCTAATAGGCACTATAGACTTAGGACTATGGTATCCTAAGGACACTGGATTTGAAATGATTAGTTATTTAGATGCGGACTATGCAGGGTGTAAAATAGATAGAAAGAGTACAAGTGGCACATGCCACTTCCTAGGAAAATCATTAGTCTTTTGGTTCTTTAAGAAAAAAAACTCCGTAGCCTTATCAACTGTTGAGGCTGAATATGTAGCAGCCGGGAGTTGTTGTGCAAAAACACTATATATGAAACATCAATTAAGATATTTTAACTTAGAATACACAACTATACCAATTAAGTGTGATAATACGAGTGTGATAAACATATCTAAAAATCCTATTTCACACACAAGAACCAAGCACATTGACATAAGACATCACTTCCTAAGAGATCATATTAAAAAAGAAGACCTCATTCTAGAATTTATCAATACAAATGATTAATGGGCTGATATCCTCACTAAACCTCTATCAGAAGATAGATTCATAACCATTATAAGAGAACTTGGTCTACTACATAGTAGAGAAACTAAGTCAAAAGACAAAGCTTAAAGAAAAATCTACAATCAGCCAACTGACTATGAAGTCAGCCGACTGACTGAATTAGTTTTCCTGGAACAGAGGCCAGTCAGCCAACTGACCTTAAGGTCAGCTGATTGACTGACGGAAAAACACTAGGCTCGTTTGTAAAAACCCGAGCCATTCGAGTGGTCAGTTAATTGACCTAGGGTTTGTCTCTTCGTGTGCTCTCACTCTCACCCTTTCCTCAGCTTCCTTTCATCCAAAAACACTTTGTTTGGTAGCTTTGCCTGTATGATTTATCTCTTTCCCCTTGTTTTGAGTGATGTCCAAAGGGGGAAAAATCTGAGAAGGGCAAAGATGTAATGAAATGTTAAGTTTGTATGCCATAATAGTCATGTTAAGTATGTATGTCATATTAAATAGTCACATGCTCAGTATGAATACTCTTTATGTATATCCGTATATCCTTAATCTTATGTTGAGTATGTTACTTGCATATTGAATATCCTTGATTTTGACTTAGAGCACATTGACATTTTTCACATAATATATGACTCTTATGTCACATGCTTAAAATGTTGAAAAATTAAAATTGATGTCACATGCTTAAAATATTGAAAGAATGCTTACAATAAGGGGCAGCCTTTTCATAGGAACCCTCATCTTTGCTCTTCGTTTGTCATCATCAAAAGGGGGAGATTGTTGGCCTAACTGGGTTTTTCAATCTTGTTTTGATGATAACAAAATGAAGGATGTTTTAACATGAGTTGTTGAGTGGTTTTATTTTAGGACCAAGCCAAAGGACACTCATGGTTAATCAGGGAAGCAAGCTATAAATTAAAGACAATCAAATGAAAGCTTCTCAGTATATTGAAGCAATGAACAAACAAATTAAGAGCTTAAAGGCTAAGCAGGACTTGAAGTAAAGACTGAATCTCAAGAGGCTGCAAGACTTAGTGATTAAAAAGATCATGCTTAGAAGAATGTTTGTAAGTACTTCGAATTCATTACTATTTAGATATGTGAAGCTCTTTAGGATAAGAAGACTTAGAAACCATTTCTTCTAAAACCCTTGAAAATGATTTTAAAAGAGTAGTACTTGAGTTTTTCAAAATGAACTAGAGTTTAAAAATCAAAAATGAAAAAGAGAGGATTGGTCAGCCGACTGACCATTTTTGAACTGGGATCAGTCAGCCGACTGACTCCCTGGTTTGTCCAGCTGATTGACTATTTTGAACATAGTTGAATCAGCCAACTGACAATTTATCAGAACTAATTTTTTGAGAGACAAAATGTTGTCAGCCGCCTGTCTAGCCGACTGAATAGTACAAAAATGACCCAGTTGAGTGAGTCAGCTGGCTGACTCTATTGAGATTTTGAGTTTCAAACTATACGAGAAGTTTTTCAAAATTAATTCTATGATTTATTATCTTTTGAAAAGTTACCTAAATACTCTATGTCAACTTTTTAAATGAGGAAACTTTTCTTTAAGAAGTCTATAAATACCTCTCCTGTTCAATGAAAACATACGCTCAAGCAATACAGGATTTCTACGCTAAAACTCTCCTAAAGCTCATACTTGCTCACACTCTTGCTGGGGGAAACTCTATGAAATTGCTGGTTGATTAAAATGCTTTGGTTCTTATTTGCAACTAAGATTTCCATATCAATAAGAAAGAACCATTGATTCCTATTCTTTTCTATTAGCTCTTTGACGGTTCAAGACATAGTTGGATCGTTACACCAAACATTGGTTGTGGCTTGGAGAGGTTTCTCTTCTTGAAAAAGAGGTTGGTTATTGTAAAGGTTTTTGTTCCACCCGGAAGGAATAAGGTATAGTGGAATCCTAGGTGGTTGACCTAAGGTGAGTACGTAGGCTGGGGTAAGCTAAACCTCGTAAAAAAAAAATGGTGTCACTCTCTTTCCCCTTTCTCTTTAAATTCTAGAAAAAATATAAACTGTGTGGGTGTGTTGGTTTAATCTTACAAATAATATTTGATATTAAATAAACCTAAGATTAAAATTGATTGGGTTGATCAACATTGATTGCGGAAACTTATCAGGGAATATGTTGGTTGATCAACACCTAAAATCTTTTAACTAAGGGTTTATTTAAAATCTGAGTTATTGAAAAGAGTGATTGAATGTTATCTTAATTTTCAAAGGCTAACTAGAGAACTTGCATATTTATATACAGGGCTGAATATTGCAAAACATATATTGATTACTTGTATTGTGTTTGTTTGGTTTGAATAGTTAATCAATTGGTTGTGTATGTTGTGGTTATGGATTGAATATAAGAAGTAAATGCTTGTGTGGATTGCCTAATCAACAAGAATATAAGAAGTTTTTAAAAAAATTGTAAAAAGTCAAGAACTCTTAAAAAGACTTTAAGGAATTTTAAATAACCCAATTCACCCCCCTCTTGGGACTACCCCTTAGGTTTCACCCTTACCTGACTATCTGAACACTAGCTGCTATTTACAGTCTCATGCGTACGGTATTTATAATTTCAACGTCCTGAGATAATACACACATAATTTCCCAATCAAATAACTGAATTCACCTAAATAATTATCGCATACATACTTTTCCAAATCCATAGATGCTCAATTCCTAAACTATAATCTATATATCATTTTACCCGCGTTCCTGAAATACTATCCACTGGGGTCCTCAGCCTTTGCCTGCAGGGCCCCAAAACGCTCCATTCCTGAAAATATAATATCTTGATTTTACTTCATGAGAAGAATAATGGACATAAGTTATAGTGAAACAAGGAAAGCTTGTTAAATGAAATGAAGGGGTGAATTGATTTTGGTCTTGAAAAGGTAATTGAAAAAAGTTTTTAAGTCCTTCATAATAGTTATTGTTGGTTTGTAAGGACCCAAATTAAGCAAATCATCAAGATTTGTAAATGAGATGGATTTCTTTGAATCAATAATTTGAATAGTAGTACAAATACCATGCAAGTTCTTAATATCTTCTCAGTGTAGATTATCTAAAGGTCATTGAAGATAACTTTTGCTTAATAGAATCTACAAAAAGATATAAAATCTTGCCGGTAGAAAACAAAAAATAACATCTCGATTTAAAAAGAAAAAAACCCTTTTCAAAAGCAAGACATTAAAACTTAAAAGCGTGCCCTACTTAGAAGTAGATGACTTTTTTTTTTTTGTTTTTTTAAAAAATAGAATAGAATGCTAACAATTCTATTTTTTGAAAAAACTTGCTATGCTTGAAGTTTTCATTTCTCTTTTCCTTGATTTCTATAACTCAAAATTCTCAACTATAAGAGGCAAAATTTGTGTACAATAGTCATCTTACTAACTCAAAATTTAGAATGAGGGTGGAATAAAAGAATTAAAACCACTATAAACACATAGTAATGAGGATAAAAAATACAACAGTCCAAAAACTAAATAAAGTTTGAAAGAAAAATGTTTCTTCAAATAGAGGAAAGCATCCATATGTTGCTATGAGTGGTTTCACAAATTTTTTATTGTTGTATGCATTTTTTAAAAACAAGAAGTGTTTTTAAAAAAAATAAGAAAGAAAAAAATATAGGGCTCCTATTTTAGGGGTCGACATCATTTAGGTGAAAAGAAAAGGGGAGGAAAAAAAATGAATGCAAGGTACGGTGAAATGATGAAGGCAAGTTAATATGAAACAAAAGGGTGACTTGATTTTAACCCTTAAAGGTAATTGATAAAAGGTGTTTGAGAATAGTTTTTGTTAACATTAGAATTCTTTCAAATTAAAATTTTCAAAAATTAGTCCAAAAAACTATGAATTTTCTTAACAATTTCTAATGATTATCTCAAGTGTGATGAAGATAATTTTTGGTTGATAAATCCCCAAAATTGAGTAAAACCAAAAGAAAAAACCTTCCAAAACAAAGGATTCAACATTGTGAAATTAAATTAGAAAACTTGTAGGAAGAAAATCAAACTAGAAACATCTTAATTTTTAAAAAGAAGATTCCCTTTGAAAATGAAAACACAACTTAAAAACACAAAAAGAAAGCCTATTGCCTAGAAGTAGACTTTCATTTTTTTTTTCTTAAAAAAATATAATAGAATGCTTCTATATATGTTCAAAATTTTTGTTAAACTTGAAGCTTCCATATATTTTGTCCTTGATTTTCGAAAGAAAAACATCCTGATTTCAAGGCTTGTGTTTCACTGTTTGATAATTACTTAACTGCTTCTATTTCTCCTCTTGAAAACCCATTAATGAACTAGAAAGGTTTTAGATTTATATCTTAAAGTAGTTCTATTAATACATAAAAACCTAAAGCAAATAAGGAATTGACATTGTAAAATGAAGGAAACAAGAGAACTTCCAACAACTAAAATTATCTAAATAATATTGAAATATTTTTTTGCTAAATGTGATGAAAATTAAATAATCCATAAAATTCTTTAGTTTCAAAGAAATGTTTCATTAATTGAGATGAAAATTATAAAAGAACTTTCAATAAATAGATCAACGATTGTGTCGATAAAAATGCAAAACAAAAAGATCACACTTTGAAAAAGAAGACCTCCTTTATGAAACTAGACTAAAATTGTTCACATACTTCAAACTCTCCCTCTCTCTTTTTTGTTGGGTATAAAAAGGAGGAACATTTCAATTTCAAAACTTGCCTTCAGAGGTTTATACTATAGCTTCTTTTTATCTATTTTCCCTTTTGCAATGCCAATATTCTATTAAAGAGATTTTGCGTCAATATCTTGGGGAATTTTAGATCAAATGTTATATGTTCAAACTTTTGTATAAGTTTGCAACTATTTCAATTTGGAATATGAATGTTTGATCTTGAAATTCTTCAAGCTATTGATACAAAGATCAAAGCATGTTTCACTTGGTTCGCATGACTAACGTGGTTTCAACATCATTGAAATGGGGTATAGGTTAGATTTTTCCACCGAGTGCCAAACCTTGCAATAATTTATTATGATTGATGCTGTAATTCAAGAATTGATAGAGGTTTATATCATGTTTGTTTATGGCATGTTTAAGTTGTTCCTAAAAAACATTAATGTTCTCTTTGTATTAATGTTATGCTTTCCCTTGAATTTGATAAGGTGTTAATGTGATGCAAATCTAGTTTGGCTTGGGTTGGATTGATTCTCGACACTTTGGCATAGGCGAACTTAAACTTTGAGTGGATCAAATTTTTTTCCATATCACTAAGCCATATCTAGACCTATATCATGCCTATGTTTACCTAACTAGAATTTCAAAAATGGTTAACAAAAGGTTCAACTTCTTCCTTAAACAGTTGTCTTCTCTTTATTTCAAATTATTTTGTTGTTTTCATGCACAGTGCTATGCCTTGTTTGTAGCGTATGGCTTTGTTGCGTAAGAGTTTAGGCACAAGACAGGGAGATACAACAATATCTCTAGACTTTAGATAGGAAAAACCTTTGGATAGGAAGAGGAAAGGGCATGGGTTAGATAAATGAAACACCTTCAATTAGGGTTAGAATTGCACATCAACATGAGTAATGATTTGATGGAAGAAAAAATATGGTACATGGTATATAAATAGTAAAGTTTTTATTTATATGGCAATCTTATAGTCTCTATATTTACTGTTATAAGGTCAATTTAAGTTTTAGTTTGCGTGTGTAAGTGTGAATTTGAGGTTAATCTTTATGTTAGAATGGACTTGAATTTTAATTCATCTGTGAAAATGAGACTATGTTTGAACTTTACATTTAGAAAATGAAATGGAGGAATGAACATGAATTGGTTTCAATCATGATGAAAATGGTTCATTTGAATTTAAATTTGCATGCAGAATTGAAAATAGTGCTCTAGTATTATTTATGGAGTGGAGTTGAGGTCAATGTTAAGACAAATAAGTCAGGATGAAATAGCTCAGGATTTAAATTTCTACTTCGAGTTAGGCTGACTTGATGGATTTGAACCATGGTTGTATCCTTAGGTGTTTTTATGGATTTCTTTGAATTTATTTTAAAATTTGATAGGGAGGAAAAGACTTAAAACACATGCATTAGATAAGAGGCAACATAAAAAGTAACAATCAAAAGAGCGGGAAAGTTGAATCTCTACTACTAAAAACCCCAAAACCTTTAGAAGCCACCTTTGAAAACCTATAAAAAGTAAGGTCTCCTACGCGAAAGACACAAAAGGAAAAAAGATCCAACCCGATGGATTCCCGAGCTTTTTGAAAATCTTTGACTCATATAAGTATCAAAGGATTTTCTTTGAGCTCAAAATCCATTCATCCTTTTCTTTTCTTTGCATGTGCATACCAAGGCTCCTAATAAAAATTTCCTAGGTTTTTTTTCACCAAATTTTGCATCAACAAGATTTAAATCTTGAATTTTTATATAGTTGGAAGGAGTTAAGAAAATAGATATTTCATAAGTGTTTACCCTATAAAAGTTGGCATTAGTTGCATCCATAAATAAAAATTAAGCAAATGAGCTTTCAAAATAACACAATTCAACAATTGACTTTGTTTAGTAAAAATTAAGCTCATATAGTAAATAAAGTAAGAAATAAGCAAATTTTCCTTACAATAGATTAGAATGCAAACTTACAACAACAACAAAGTATACATCACCATATACATGAAAATGACATATTTGAAAACAAAGCAAGCTGGTTTATCACCAACAACGTATCCCAAGCTAGTTTTAATTGAACATATATCTGCCCAACTAAGATTATGGAATAAATCCCTTTCTTTCAAAACATATTTCATTCGTGGTTCTCCAAGAATAGTATATAACAAAATAATAAAAGAGTTCATATTTTTTTATTTTGAACATTGTTTCCTAAACTAGGAATGGAGTTAAAACTATCATTCCAACTGAAAGGAATTATTTGCAAATTAAGATTCATTAAATCTTCTAGATTTGCTTTTTTCAACCTTTAAAAATTAAAGATGAGATGGTCTTTAGTTTCAAGATATAATCTGTTGAGCTGTAGTTGGTGGAGATGTCAGCAACACCAACCATAACTACTTTCGTTGAAATTGGAGACCGGCGGCCACCTCCACCAACCTTGCCCACCATGATTGAAATTAAGCCACCTACCTTTGAATTCCACCCCCCCCCCCCCGGGCTCCATCCATGGCTATATATAGCATATATGTGTGTGTGTGTGTGTGTGTAATAGTGTGGCAAGAACTGTGTGGAATAAGTGTGAGGAATGGAGAGAGAAATGTGCATGAGAGAGTGAGAGAGAGAGAGAGAGAGAGAGAGAGAGAGAGAGAGAGAGAGAGAGAGAGAGAGAGTTGAGCTAAGCAGTGGCTCCTCATCTTTGTATTCTTCTCCAAGTTATAGTGAGATTGGTGTGCTTCATGGACGTAGGTCAGATTGGACAAAACCATGTTAAATCTGGTGTTCCATTTTTTGATTGTTTATATTTGCTTGTATGTGATTGTTGTTCCTAGATCCCACAACAATTGGTATTAGAGTTAGATTGGCAGAGCAAAATTGCCAAATCAGAGCCTCTGTATAGTATCTTAAAATTGAGTTTTGAGTCCACCAAGGTGTTCCTAGCATTGAGACGATGCCAACGTTGCAGATCAGAGCTCGAATGGAGGTCCCACGAGACCGCCGGCACCCACACGCGCCTCTAGCTGCAAGCCGTTGTTGCCATGCGCCTTCACGTGCCTCTTGGTCATCAGCAGGTGATCCCATGCGTGCCCACATGCCGGCGAGCTCAAGGCAAGCGAACAAAAGGTTGAAGAAGAGCTTACGTCAGCGAGACGTCAGCAAGACATCAGCAATCCAGTCAGCGTCCAGTTAGCAACGAGACCTGTCACGCCCCGAACTCGGAAATGGGACCCAAGGGTGAGAATGTAACCTAACCTGTCCCTGTATCCAACAAAACATCCAAAGATATAGTATAAAGGATGAGGGTCCGACCCCGTGGGGTTCGCAGGCACTCTATACACATCCAAACACAACAGAATATATGCAACAAAAAAAGGTCATTCTATACATACATGGTACCATACTAGAGTCTATACAAGAGCAGAAACAAGGCTCTATCATACAACGTACAACCGGGTGCCTAACATATCTTAAAATGGCAACCCACAAAACACAAATCCTAGCACTTACCCAAGCGCTACTTGCAGTACACCAGCCACTACGCGCCTGCACAAGGACACTAGTTCCGATTTCTCGAAAGACCTGAAAAATATGTACGTACAGTAGGGGTGAGATATCTCTCAGTAAGGAAGAATACATGTTATATCGGTGTGTGGCATTTAAGTGTTATACACGCAGTTAAATGCAGTTCCAGTACTAATTTCATAATAGTGCATACACGCACACACACATGATCAAGGAATCTCAGTGTCGTCACACCCTTTTGCCCGAAGCCGGCTCGCGACATACGGCGTTGGCCCGTAGCCAACCCTCGAACACGGTGCCACCGGCACATGGCTAGTGCATCGTACTGGCGCTAAACTGGTGGATCCACACCCTTCGGTGATCATCCGGTAAGGTTCACGCCCTCGGATATAGAGCCGAACACTCTTTCCACACATGGCCAGCGATTTCATTCGCCTTCGGATATAGAGCCGGACACTCTTAGTACTTGGAACAAATTCGGAATCACGTTCCTACTCACATTTTAACCTTTCACACACACATGCATGCTCATATAACCAAACAAATCACACCCATTTGGTAATATAAAATCATAGTTTTCCAAACACATACAGTTTAAACAAGTCAAGACACGACCATCCCCATAACACAGTATAAATCAACATATACATTCGGTTTTCAACAAAATCGGGGATGCAGCCCGTCGACCGCTTTTTCCCAAAAATGTAATCATGAAAAACTCATAGTTTTCCACTTTAGATCCCCCCAAATGAGTAGTCAAGACACACACAGGACCGTGAACCACAGTTCTACCGAGTCCGATTTTAAAAATAACCGATATAAACACAATTCCCCTTACCTTTCCCCCAAATGACAAATCCCAAACTCTAAGGCCCCTAAAAAGCGAACTGAGTTCCAAAATCTACAAATCCCAGTACAGAAGATCCTCACAAGACTGTTCTCTATAAAACTACTGGATCTAAATTGAAAATCGAGCCTTACCTCGATTTTATGCCAAAACCCGAAAATAGTCGAACCAAAAATCCAATCCGTAGAACTTGTAGAGAATTCTTCCATGATCCTCATGGTAACTTTGGATTAACGATTCTCGCAATGAACGACGAAGAAATCTAGAGAGATGGAGAGTAGGAAGAGTTTCTAGAGAGATAGAGAGAGAAAATGAGATTTCTTAGCTGAGAAGTAATGAAAATGGATATTTATAGTACCCTTGACTCAGCAGTTCTCGTCGACGAATTGCATCCTCGTCGACGAGGCCTTATAGTATTCTCGTCAATGAGACCATGACCTCGTCGATGAGCCTGGGATTTCTGATTTTTCGAAACCCCTCGGCTTCTCCTCGTCAACGAAATTTAGGGTTTGTTGACGAGAAATGTGAGGCCATTGTCGACGAACTTTGGCTTCGTCGACGAAGCCTGATTAATTACCCTTTTACCCTTCTTTTCATTTGTAAAACCCATCTATCACGGTTTGGGTTCTTACAGTCTCCCCTCCTTACAAAAATTTCTTCCTCGAAATTTTCCATCTCTCATTCACAAACTCATACATACAATCATCTCCAAAGAAAAACTGGTGACTACTATAGCGCAGCCCCACCGTAACACATACATATATACATACCCTCACTTATGACGGAGGAATATTGTGATTACAATATAAACTTTCTTAGGAGTTCACAACACACACTCCCAATGACTAACCACCTATCCCAACCCAAAGCAGGATGACGTACACATACTCAAAACAACTGTGGATACTTCTGGCGTATTTTCGTTTCCAGTTCCCAAGAAGCTTCCTCAACCTCGTGGTTTCGCCATAATACCTTTACTAACGGTATCTCTTTAGTACGAAGCTTCTGAACTTTACAATCCAGAACCTGAACAGGTAACTCCTCATACACTAAAGTATCCCCAATTTTCAACTTATCATAATTGATAATATGTGAAGGATTCAACACGTACCTCCTCAACATGGATACGTGAAACACATCGTGGACTCTCGAGAGTGCCGGGATAGTGCAATCTTGTAGGTTACTAGACCCACTCGCTCAAGAACCTCGAATGGTCCGATATACCTCGGGTTCAGCTTGCCCTTCTTCCCTAATCTCATCACCCCTTTCATCGAAGCGATCCTAAAAAATACCTTACCCCCCACCTCGAATTCCAACTCACAGAGGCAAACATCTGCGTAACTCTTTTGCCGACTTTGAGCTGATTTAATCCTCTTCCAGATCAAACCCACATTCTCAGATGCCCACTGCATAAGTTCAGGTCCTAACACCTGACGTTCACCAACCTCATCCCAACACAAAGGAGATCAACACCTTCGACCATACAAAGCCTCGAACGGTGCCATCCCAATAGTAGCCTGGAATCTGTTATTATAAGTGAACTCTAATAGTGGCATAAACTGTTTCCAGCTACCACCAAAGTCTAACACACAAGCTCGCAACATATCTTCCAAGATCTGTATCGTCCTCTCCGACTGTCCATCAGTCTGGGGGTGGAATCTTGTACTGAAAGTAAGCTTCATCCCCAATGCTTCTTGCAAGCTCGACCAAAATCGAGAAGTAAACCTCGAATCTCGATCTAATACAATGGACACCGGTACTCCGTGCATTCTCATAATCTCATGCACATACATATCTTCTAGCCTACTCAGAGGATAGCTAACCTTCATCGATATGAAATGGGTATATTTCATCAACTTGTCCACGATCACCCAGATGACATTTTGCTCATGAAGTGCTGGTGGCAATCCGGTCACAAAATCCATGGAAATGGGCTCCCATTTCCACACTGAAATAGACAAAGGCCGCAACGGCCCTGCTGGCCTCTGATGTTTAGCTTTCACCTACTGACACGTCAAACACTGCTCCATGAACTGAGCAATCTGCCTCTTTATACCAGACCACCAGAAGGTCTCGCGCAAGTCACGATACATCTTCTTACTACCAGGATGTACCGTATACAAAGAGCGATGTGCTTCTTCCAGAATGGTCCTTCTAATATCATTATCATTCGGAACACACAGCCTAGTCCCAAACCTCAACACACCTCCCTCAGAGATGTTGAACTCTGTAGTCAATCCCTACTTTACCTTTTCCATAACCTCTGCCAACTCTGCATCAATAGCTTGCGCGGCCTTTATATGCTCAAACAAAGTCGGCTGGATCACCAAACTAGCAAGGAAAGCCTGATGATCACCACGCACTAACTCTATACCCGAGATCTCCAAATCCTATCTAATGTGATGCTGAGCTACAACTGTAGATACATCCATATGTTCTAACTTCCGACTTAATGCATCAGCCACCACATTAGCTTTTCTTGGGTGATAACTGATGGTGCAATCGTAGTCCTTAATCAACTCAAGCCACCGTCTCTGTCTCATATTCAACTTCTTTTGCGTGAAAAAGTACTTGAGGCTTTTATGATCAGTGAAGATCTCACACTGCACACCATACAAATAGTGTCGCCAGATCTTCAGTGCATATACAACAGCAGCCAACTCCAAGTCATGCGTAGGGTAATTCTTCTCGTATTCTTTAAGTTGTCAAGAAGCATGCGCTACTACCTTACCCTGTTGCATAAGCACACATCCCAAACCTTTCAGATACGCATCACTGTAAATCACAAAACTGCCATCCCTTGAAGGAATGGTCAAAACCGGAGTAGTAACCAGCTGGTGCTTCAACTCCTAAAAGCACTGCTCGCAATCACTGGTCCATTCCAACTGCACTCCCTTCCTGGTCAATTGAGTCAGAGGCCTAGACAATTTAGAGAAACCTTCGACGAAGTCCTAGAAAACTCCAAACCTCCACATTCTTCGGCCTCACCCAGTCGACCACAACTTCGATCTTGCTAGGATCAACTGAGATACCATCACTAGTCACCTTATGGCCTAAGAACACCACCTGATCCAACAAGAATTCACACTTTTTCAGTTTAGCATACAACTTCTTCTCCTGTAGAATCTGTAATACTAACCTTAGATGATTATCGTGCTCTTTCGAACTCCTTGAGTATACCAGTTTATCGTCAATAAATACCACCACGAACCGATCTAGGTACTCATGGAAAATCTTATTCATCAAATCCATGAACACCGCTAGAGCATTTGTCAACCGAAAAGGCATGACCAAAAATTCGTAGTGGCCATATCTGGTTTGGAAAGCAGTCTTCGCTACATCCTCAGATCTAACCCTCACCTGATGATATCTTAACCGCAAGTCGATCTTCGAAAAGACCCGCGTCCTCTACAATTGGTCAAAGAGATCATCTATACGAGGTAAAGGATAGCGATTCTTCATAGTTACCTTATTAATTTCACGGTAATCAATGCACATCCACCTCGACCTGTCCTTCTTCTTCACAAATAATACTGGAGCTCCCCAGGGTGAAACACTAGGTCGAATGAATCCCTTGTCCAGTAATTCCTGTAACTGCTCTTTCAACTCTCAAAGTTCTGCTGGAGCCATTCTGTACAAAGCTTTAGAGATTGGCGCCTTACCAGGCAGAAACTCTATCGTAAACTCCACCTCACGATCCAGAGGTAAATCGGGTAAATCATCTGGAAACACATCCGGAAACTCGCTGACTACTCGAATATCCTCGAGCCTCAACTCATCCCGTGGCGGTTCCTTCACATAAGCTAGGTACCCCTGACATTCGTCCAAAAGTAGCCTCCTCGCCTATAGTGCCGATATAACTTGTGGCGTCGAATGCACAGACGATCCCACAAATTCATACCCCCGCTCCCCAGGAGGTCTGAACACTACCACCTTCGTACGATAGTCGATCACAGCATAACTAGAGAACAACCAATGCATCCCTAGAATAATATCGAACCCTGACATGTCGCATACCACAAGATTCGCTGGTAGTAGCTTCCCTTAGATTATCATTGAGCAGTCTTCCAACATCTTCCTAGAGAATGATATACTCTCAGATGGTGTACTAAAAAATAATACCTCGTTCATGATTTGGGTCTCAACCTCACACCGTTTAATAAAACTCATATATACAAAAGAATGGGTTGCACCCGAATCAAACAAAACAGAAACCTTATTTGAAAGCAATAATAAGGTACCTATCACTAAGTTCCCTGCATGTTTAGCATTTGTTGGAGTAAGAGAATATACTCTGACCAGATCTGTATTCGCTTGAATAGTTCCCCGAGGTATCTGATTGCTTCCCCGATTTACACTAGATGCAGGCACGTTTTGCTTCGGTGCATGACAATTGCGAAACATGTGACTTGACTAGCCACAGTTGTAACAGTTACCCTCAAATGACCGGCACTCACCCTTGTGCCATCTGTGGCATCTAGTGCAATGACCACTAGTTTGGCTCCCCTGAGAACCCTTGCGCTCGGTATTCTGGTGGTAACCCGAGCCTTTGTTCCTCTTCTTCCACGATCCTTAACGAGATCCTGAATGAGAACCTGAAGGTACTATCCTCTTCTTCGATTCTTGATCCGCCTCATCCTCTCAAATATCGATCTCAATCACCATGGCTTTATCCACCAAAACTGAGAACTCGCGGATATAAAGCATACCTACTAATCTGCGGATATCCTTCCTCAGGCCCTTCTTGAATCTCCGTGTCTTCTCGTACTCGTTCGAGATTAAACACGACGCAAATCAGGATAGCTCTATATACCGAGCAGTGTACCCTTGCACCGTCATATCTCTCTGAGTCAGTGCAGAAAACTTATCTGCCTTAGCGTCACGTACAGAAGTCAGGAAGTATCTCTAGAAGAACACCTCCTTGAAACGGCTCCACGTCATCTACACTGGACTGTCTCTCTGATTCTCCAGTAGACTCACTGCAATCTACCATCGACCTGCCTCCCCAGATAGCTGGAAGGTGGCATAGAGGACTCACTGCCTATCTGTGCAGTGCAAACCTCTAAGATCCTCTCAGTCTTCTCCACACAGTCCTCTACTATCGTCGAGTCAGGTCCCCTAAAGAACGTCGGAGGATGCATGCGTGTGAACCTCTCAATGGTGCACCCTGCATCAATAGAAGAGCGTTTGCGTCTCCTCACACTCCGCCTGATCTCCTATAGAACTTGCTTCGTCAAACCTTGAGGCACAGAAGGAGACTCATCACTCGCAGTCTCCTCGGAGCTACTTCCCAGGTCATTATCTTTGGGCTCCATTTTGAAACACAATAGGAATCTATCAGTATCCTTACAACATGTACAAACGTACAATTAACACAATTATCTATCCCTAGTTATGTTAACTACTCCTTGTCAGGTCCTGGTCTGTCCTATCACACTGACGCGAAAGTCATCAATGGTCTGCTCGCCTTTTACTGAAACCGTCATTCTATAAAAAACACGGAATATCGTCGACAAGTCCCGGTCTAGCAACGAAACAAGCCTCAACCAACTCTACCCACATCCAACATCCTATACTCTGGTATGTACTTACATCTAAGCCAAACCAAGTCTACAAAACCTAACAACTTGGTTAGCTCTAATACCAAGTTGTCACGCCCCGAACCCGAAAATGGGACCCAGGGGTGAGAATGTAACATAACCCATCCCTATATCCAACAATACATCCAAAGATACAATAAAAAGGATGAGGGTCCAACCCCGTGGGGTTCCTAAACACCCTATACACATCCAAACACAACATAATATACACAGCGAAAAAAGGTCATTCTATATATACATGGTACCATACCAGAGTCTATAAGAGAGCAGAAACAAGGTTCTATCATACAACGTACAACTGGGTGCCTAACATATCTCAAAACGAAAACCCACAAAACACAAGTCCTAGCACTTACCCAAGCGCTACCTGCAGTACACCGGCTACTATGCTCCCGATGCAAGGACGCTAGTTCCAGTTACTCGAAAAACCTGAAAAATATGTACGTACAACAGGGGTGAGACGCCTCTCAGTAAGGAAGAATACATGTTATATTGGTGTGTGGCATTTGAGTGTTATCATGATGCAACATACACGCAGTTAAATGTAGTTCTAGTACTAATTTCACAACAGTGCATACATGCACACACACATGATCAAGGAATCTTGGTGTCGTCACACCCTTTGGCTCGAAGCTAGCCCGCGACATACGGCGTTAGCTCGTAGCTAACCCGTGAACATGGCGCCACCGGTACATGGCTAGTCCCAGGCTTCCATGGCATCGTACCGATGCTAAACTAGTGGATCCACACCTTTCGGTGATCACCCGGTAAGGCTCACACCCTCGGATATAGAGCCAAACACTCTCAGTACGTGGAACAAATTCAAGACCACGTTTCTACTCACATTTCAACCAATCACACACACATGCATCCTCATATAACCAAACAAACCACACCCATTTGGTATTCTAAAATCATGGTTTTCCAAACACATATAGTTTAAACAAGTCAAGGCACGGTCATCCTTATAACACAGTATAAATCAACATATACATTCGGTTTTCAACAAAACCAGGGATGCAGCCGGTCACCCCCTTTTTCCCAAAATTGTAATCGTGAAAAACCTGTAGTTTTTTCTATTAGATCCCCCCAAATGAGTAGCCAAAACACACACAAGACTGTGAATCATAGTTCTACCGAGTCCGATTTAAAAAATAAACGATATAAACACATTTCTCCTTACCTTTCCCCCAAATTACAAATAACAAACTCTAAGGCCCCTAAATAGCGAACCGAGTTCCAAAACCTACAAATCCCAGTACAGAAGATACTCACAAGACTGTTCTCTATAAAACTACTGGATCAGAATTGAAAACCGAGCCTTACCTTGATTTTACGCCAAAACTTGAAAATGGCCGTACCAAAAATCTAATCCATAAAACTTGTAGAGAATTCTTCCACGATCCTCGTGGTAACTTTGGATTAATGATTCTCACAACGAACGATGAAGAAATCTAGAGAGATGGAGAGTAGGAAGAGTTTCTAGAGAGATAAAGAGAGAAAATAAGATTTCTTAGCTGAGAAGTAATTAAAATGGATATTTATAGTACCCTTAACTCAGCAGTTCTCATCGACAAATTGCGTCCTCGTCGATGAGATCATGACCTCGTCGACGAGCTTGGGATTTCTGGTTTTCTGAAACTCCTCGGCTTCTCCTTGTTGACGAACCCTGAATTTTGTCAACGAGAAATGTGAGGCCTTCATTGACGAACTTTGGCTTCATCGACGAAGCCTGTTTAATTACCTTTTTACCCCTCTTTTCATTTGTTAAACCCACTTATCATGGTTCGGGTTCTTATAAGACCCACTGCCACGTCAGGCGCCACATCAGTGGCAAGACCCACAGCCACATCAACCGCCATGTCAATACCAGGACCCACTCCCACGTCAGCACTGGGACCCACATTTGCCACGTCAATTGCCAAGTCAGCAGGTGGGCCCACATTGCCTTGTCAACAAATGGTGTCGTTTAACAACATCAGTAACAGCATCAGTAATGGTGCCAAACACATTTCGTTAAAGAGGAAAATATTCCATTAAGTTTAATAGAAGGTTGACCAGTTTGACTAGAAGTTTGGCCAAACTTTTCGAAGCCATTGCAAGCCTGTTTTTCGAACAACTTAAACCATTTGTAAAGTTTTCAATCGTTTCGAATCCAACCATGATGTCTGTTTGAGCTGATTCCATATCTAGGTAGGCGAATTGAGAAGTCGAATGAAAAGTGCTCAAATATCGAGATGTTTGACGACACCAATTTCGGTTTCTAGAAGATGCAAATTGAGGACTACTTATTTAGAAAGAAGTTGCACTTACCATTAAAAGCAAAGAAAAAATCCATGAAGGAGGGTGAGTGGGAGTTGCATGATCAAAAAGCTCTCGGAACTATCAGGATGACACTGGCAAAGTCTGTTACCTTCAATATCAAGCAAATGACATCCACCAAATCTCTTATATGGATGCGCTCTCCAACATGTACGAGCAGCCATCAGCCGCAAATAAGGTATACTTAATGAAAAGTTTATTTACCATGAACATGTCTATAGGTGAAAGTTTTAGTAGACATCTGAATAATTTCAAAGAGCTATCAGATCAACTCGCCTCAGTTGGAATTACGTTTGACAGTGAAATTTATACCTTGCTGATTCTTAGTCAATTGCCTGAGATTTGGAAAGGTATTGTTACTACGATTAGTACCCCCAAAGGAAAATCAAAACTAAAGTATGACGAGATCATCAACATGATTTTGACGGAAGAGATCATGATGCATTCAAACAATGCATCCACTTCAAGTTCACCCTTGAACGTGGAAAGTCGAGGGAAAGGAAGCATGCATGGGCGATTAAACAATCATGGTAGATCAAGGACCAGACGGTCCAAATCCCAAAATCCTAAAGGTTCCTAGGGCAAAAAGAACTTTGAGTGTTGGAATTGTGGAAAGATCAGGCATTACAAAAATCAGTGCAAAAGTCCAAGAAAAGAATTTAAGGCGAAGACAGAAGAAAATCTCACCTCTTCTTCAGGAGAAGGAGATGCACTGATATGCTCTTTGGAGAATGATTATGTGTCAAATTTGCTTAATTAGGTATTTAAAATCATGAATTAAAAATTGAAATTTCACTTAAATACCTAATTATGTCCAATATTTCAATATTGAGGTCAATTTATAATATTTGAATTTTTTATCTTATACTTGTCTTAAATTTATGAGTTTTTATATTTAATTATTGTAACGTATTTTGAGAATTAAATAAGTGGAGTGAGTCATGCAAAATGATGCAAATGAAGGTGTTAAGTGGAAAACGAAGCTAATTGGGCGATTATGGATAGTTTCGACATTGCTTCGCAATCTGGGCATAACTTTCTTATTCGAGCTCTGATTGCAATGATTCAAGATTTTATGGAATGTCAAGAAAAAAATCTACATCTTTCATGTTTTAAATTTTGAGGGATACTAATTACATAAAGGTCGAAATCAGGCTTGAAATTGCTGCACTTGCTAGACCAATCGTGCATGAGTGAAGTTTGAAAGCCTAAAATTGATTTGCATGAGCCGTGCATAAAAGGAAGAAGTTGGGCCACGCACATGCATGGGAGATTAGGATAGAAAAAGATCAGACCAAAATAAAGACATGGATGGACCAATTAAAGTGGAGTCTGCGGCTGGATCTTGGAAGGATTTTGAGGGCTTTACTTTTGAGGGCCATGCGCTGGATTTTGGGAAGGAAGCCGCAGGGCTTTTGACAGCTAGCTGGGTTTTGCAAAATTAGAAGGAGCTGCGTGAGTAGGCCGGAGGGAGAAGGTCTGCTTGGTCGAAAAAAAAAAGAAGAATAGTGGGAATAGGGCTTCAATAAAAAAGGGAACCGAGGATGGTTGAAAGGGGGAGGAGCCGCAGCTTTTGGAAGCTGCTGCGTGAGTAGCTGCGCGGGGCACGGGAGCTTGGACATTCGACCACATCTCTCTCTCTCTCTCTCTCTCTCAACTTATTTGAATTTAATATTTGTTTGGGTTATTTTTAGTGCTGAGTTTAGCTTGTTTTTATTTAAAGTTATTGTTGAAATTAAATTTTGTTTAAGATATTAGTGTGTTGAATTTTTTTTAATATTGAAGGATTCTCACTCACTCTCTCTCTCTCTCTCTCTCTCTCTCTCTCTCTCTCTCTCTCTGCTTATTTATTTTTTTCTTACTTTATTCTTATTTTAAATACCTTGTTTAAGTTTATTGTTATTTAAGCACTCCCATCTTTGTTTATTATTTATTTTTTGTTTTACATTGTTGTTATTGCAATACTTGTTTTAATGCTTTGCTTAAATTTATTATTTGTTGAGTTTATTTATATTTATGTCATTGTTCAGTAAGATTTATTTTGGTTACACTATTGTTGGGTTTTATTTTGTTTAAGGTATTTTTGAGCTTAGTTAATGTTGGATTTATTTTATCCTGTATTTCAATTCCTAGGATTAAGATTTTAAGTTGTTTAATTATAGAATGTTTTTATTAGATTAATGAAGTTTTCATTCTTAGTTTATTATTTGAATGCTTAAAGGGTTGATTATTTTGCTTGTTTAATTTTGTTATTGTTTATTTGAATGGTTGAATGAGTTATTGAATGAATTATATTGGTTACATTAGGTTGGCTTAGTTGTTTGTTTTATTTAATTTCATTTTAGTTAATTTATTGTTTATGCATGTTATGTTTTCAGTTTAGGTTTCAATTTGTTTTAATTTCGTCACAAACTCTCAAAAACCCCAAAAAAATTGAATCTAAACTGTGCTTAGTAAATGTTTTTCTTATTTTCTTCTTTTTGTTTTAACGCGAGTTTGAAATTAGTATACATTCCCCGAGGAGACGATCTGACCTTCTAAGCTAATTCTTACGTGACAGAACTCCTATACTTGGGATAGCCTTTGCGCTATTCATTTTAGAGTGAGTCAAAGAGCAAGCAAGAGTCTTAGGTCTTAGACTCTGAAGCCTCATTTCATGATACTTGTAGCAGAGATTTCCTAGAGGAGTATACACCAGGTAATTTCGGTAAGGTGTACCTTGGCAATGATCAACCTTGCGATATAGTCGGCAAGTGAATTGTGAAGATCAAGATGAATAGGTCCATATGGAAACTGAAGGATGTTTCTAGACCTAAGAGAGAACTTGATCTCAGTCAGACAATTGGCAAATAAGGGATACATCACAACATTCATTAACAATAAATGGAAGATTTCAAAGGGTGCACTGACGATTGCACGAGGTAAGAAAACTGGTATACTTTATTTGACCTCCAATGTTTGCATGTCTATTTCAATTGCTACAGAAAATGACAATAGCAACATATGACACCAACGATTTGGTCACATGAGCGAGAAGGGACTCAAGGTGATGCACTTAAAAGGAAAATTGAGTGGTCCACGGTCAGTAGAGATTGACATATGCGAGTATTGCATACTTGGGAAACAGAAAAGGGTTAGTTTCCAGACATACACCCGTATCCCTAAGAATGAGAGACTAGAATGAGTCCTCTCAGATGTATGGGGACTGACAACCGTCTCATCCATAGGCGGGAGAAATTTCTTCGCGACATTTATTGATGATCATTCTCGGAAGGTATGAGTTTACTTTCTAAAACATAAGTCATACGTCTTTGATGCTTTCATGATTCGTAAAGCAATGGTTGAAAATGAAACTGATTTAAAAATCAAGAAGTTGAGAACTGACAACAGTGGTGAGTATAAAGACACCAAGTTCAAGAAATTCTACTATAAGCATGGTATCAGGATGAAAAGAACTGTGTCAGGTATGTCCCAGCACAACGACGTAGCCGAACGAATGAACTGAACATTGATTGAAAGAGTCTGAAACATGCGTATACAGTCAGGCTTACCAAAGTAGTTCTGGCAGATGCAGTCAACACAACAACATACTTGATTAATAGGAGTTTATCAGTACCATTGAACCACCATCTACCAGAAGAAGTATGGAGTGGAAAAGAGGTGATACTTTCACATTTGATAGTTTTTGGCTGTGTTGCATATTTACATATCAGTGATCGTGTCAGAAACAAGTTTGATCCAAAGTTTCAAAAATGCACCTTCGTTAGTTACGGTGAAGATGAGTATGGGGATCACATTTGGGACGATGAAAACAAGAAGGTAATCAGAAGTAAAGACGTGATCTTCAATGAAAAAGTGATGTACAAGGATAGACACACAATAGAACCCACCGAACTAGTTCAAAATGAATCAACCTATGTAGACATGATTGATGTCTCAAAAGGTGTTGAGACACAACAATAAAATGCCGAGAATCCTCAGGCGGAGGAACTAGTGGAGAAGATCATTGCACCACCACCTCCTACTCCAGCTCTGCAACTTAGGAGATCTTCTCAGCCCTATATACCAAATGAAAGGTATGTGGATTATTTACTTCTTAGAGATGGATGAGAGCTCGAATGCTATGATGAAGCATGTCAGGTGGGATAGTTAAGCAAGTGGGAGCTTGCGATGAAGGATGAGATGAAGTCCCTCAACTCCAAAAAAATGTGGGAATTAGCTAAGTTGCCCAAAGGTAAGAAGGCTCTTCACAACAAGTGGGTGTACAAGATCAAAGAGGAGCATAATGGCTCTAGGAGGTACAAGGCCTAATTGGTAGTCAAAGGCTTCGAGCAGAAGGAAGGAATTGACTACACCGACATCTTTGCACCAGTTATGAAGCTAACAACCATCAAATTAGTCTTGAACATTTTTGCCTCAGAGGGTCTACATCTCGAGCAGTTAGATGTGAAGACAACATTTCTTCACTATGATCTAGATGAGGAAATTTACATGTACCAGCCAGAAGGATTCTCAGTGAGAGGTAAAGAGAATCTTGTGTGCAGGTTGAAGAAGAGCTTGTACAGTCTTAAACAAGCTCTCAAGCAATGGTATTGAAAATTTGACGGCTTTATGCATAAGAAATATTTTCAAAAGTGCAACGCCGACCACTGTTGCCACTTCAAGAGGTATCAGTCTAGCTATATCATTCTGTTGCTATATGTCGATGACATACTAATCCCAGGATCAGATATAGAAGAGATCAGAAAATTGAAACAACAATTATCAAAGAAGTTTAACATAAAGGACCATAGGTTCAATTAAGCAAATACTTGGAATGTCGATCTCTAGACATAAGCAACATAGAATGTTGCAGTTATCTCAGTCGGAGTACATTAGTCATGTTTTATAGAGATTCAACATGAGCAGTGCCAAATCAGTGAATACACCATTGGCCGGACACTTTCTCCTCTCCAAGGATCAGGCTCCCCAGACAGATGAAGAGAAGGACTTCATGGCTAAGTTACCTTACGCCTCATCCATTGGAAGTCTCATGTATGTCATGGTTTGTACTAGGCTAGACATTAGCCAAGTAGTGGGAGCTATCAACAGGTTCATGTCAAATCCAGAGAAGACTTACTGGGAAACAGTAAAGTGGATCTTAAGGTACCTAAGTGGCACTATTGGTAAGTGCTTATGTTTCGGAAAAGGAGACTCGAAAATTAAAGGGTATGTAGATGCCAATTTTTCTGGTGAAGTTGATCACCTCAGAAGCACCACTGGATATGTATTCACTGTTGGCATAGCAATTGTTAGTTGGATGTTATAGATACAAAATATTATTTCCCTATCCATTATAGAAGCCGAGTACGTAGCAGTGATAGAAGCCAGCAAAGAGATGATTTGGCTTCAAAGTTTGTTGACAGAGCTTGGAATAAAGCAAGTGAGGAATGTTTTGCACAGCGACAGAAAGAGTGTGATATATTTGGCAAAGAACTCTATATTTCATTTCAGAACCAAACACACTGGACTTTTTATCACTTCGTCATATCTCTATTAGAGGACAGAGTGCTGGCATTTGATAGTCAAGAATAAATGCCATCTTCCCAAAATTGATGATTTATTTGATCAGCTACAGGGGACCCATCTACTCCAAGATTGATCTTCGGTCGGGGTACCACCAGGTGAAAGTTAAAGCAGATGATATTTTAAAGACAACTTTTCAAACCTGATATAGGCACCATGAATTCTTGGTAATGTCATTCGGATTAACTGATGCACCGGTAATGTTTATGGATTTAATAAATCGGGTGTTCTATCAGTACTTAGACCAGTTTGTTATGGTATTTTTTGATGATATATTGGTCTACTAGAAGAGTTTTGAGGAGTACGAGGTTCATATGAGGCTGGTATTGCAGGTGTTAAAGGATAAGAAATTATATGCAAAATTCAAGAAATGTGAATTCTGGTTGAGACAGGTTACTTTCCTCGGGTATGTGATCTCTGGGGATGGCATATCAGTTGACCCGAGTAAAATAGAAGTAGTGGTAAGTTGGGGGAGACTAGGGAATGTTCTGGAGGTTAGAAGCTTTTTAGGTTTGGTAGGGTACTATCGGCGTTTTGTGGATGAATTCTCCAAATTATCAAGTCCACTGACACGACTCATGAGGAAGAATGTGAGGTTTGAATGGACAGATGATTGTGAGCAGAGCTTCCAAGAGTTGAAGCGACGGCTGGTCACTGCACTGGTGTTATCTATTCCATCGGGAGAGGATGAGTTTGTGATATATAGTGATGTGTCCTAGAAGGGACTTGGGTTCGTGTTGATGCAGCATGGAAAGGTTATTACCTATGCTTCTCGGCAGCTTAAAGAATATGAAAAGAACTACCCAGTACATGATTTGGAGTTAGCTGCCGTAGTGTATGCTCTAAAGATCTGGAGGCACTATCTTTATGGTAGGAAATGTGAGATCTTCACTGTTGACCTTATAGGTCATTCCTTGTTTTGATTATGACAAATAAGCAGGTATTTAATGTCTATCAAGTTTATGTGCGCAAGTTTATATTAGCAAGATCATTTGATGGTGTATGAAGACTTGAAAAATAAATACCTTGAAGATTCATTCATT
Source organism: Malania oleifera (assembly GCF_029873635.1). NCBI lineage: Eukaryota > Viridiplantae > Streptophyta > Magnoliopsida > Santalales > Ximeniaceae > Malania > Malania oleifera. Next base: position 85,419,806 of record NC_080423.1, on the reverse strand, counting down.
GTAATTTATATTATGCTTAATTCGGGTCTGTAATAGTAAAGTAGGAATGATTTCTAATAATTGATGTGTATCATGCATGTAGGAACTTATTTGATCAAGACTATATAGTGACCTTAGGGATCACCCTTCGGTCGACCGACAACAGGTTTTTAGGCGTAGTTTCAAAGACCTTAGAATGACCCTAGGTCCTTGCACTTACACGTAAAATTGTCCCCAGTATCACATATATTATCAGGGGAATTAATTGAAATAAAACTAGACTTATAGGGATAAATCAGTGAGGCTTTGGGTGACCGAACTATTGTAATAAAAAAACTTCGGGTGACTGAACTATTGACCAATCAGAGTGTTGACTTGGTTTCGGGCGATCGAACCAAAAGTACTGTAGCGTCCTCAATCAACCAAACTCATAATCTGACTTTTCCTACCAACTCAATAGCCCGAACTTCACGTTCAAAAATGCCTCGGGCTATCGAACACATAAGTTTGGTAAACCGAACTCTGGACCAGACGATCGAATGTCGAAAAGAATGGAAATCATCTTCGATCAGCAAATAGAACCCACACTCAGGCGACCGAACTTCAAAAATCAACGTTTTCCATTATGTCTATTCGGACGACCAAACCGTGGATCAAGCGCCCGAAACTCTCGAGTTGCTTAATTTTTTACCGCGGTTAAGAGGGGTTAAACAGGGTTAATTTTCTTAAATGGTTTTAAAACAAATTAAATAACAGCCTACATATCCCCAACAGTCATAATTCTTCCCATATCTATATATAGGGCCTCATTTGCAAGATTAAGTAGAGATTAGGGATTTTGATTAGCTAAATTTTCTCTAAATTTTTAACACATCCAAATCCTAATACTCCTCACTTTTACTATTCCCTTACAAAATCTTTTTGAGTGAATATATCGTGAGAGATTCTACAAATCTATAACTCTCATTGTGTTTAGTTGTGTGATTGATTTTTGATTGAGAGTTTAGCATAAAGTTTTTTCCCCCAGTTTAATTAATAATCTTTGTGTGGAGAAAACTTGGTAGCTTGTGAGTCTTAGCATTTGTATTGTAAGACTCCTAAGCTTGTATTTTGATTTGTGAAGCAAAATATTTTTACAAGCTTTCACTACAAATATCTCTTGTGCTAGATTGTTAAGAAAAATATTTTATGAGATATTTTTTATTACTCTTGTTGGAAATCTTTGAAACCATACTTGTGATTGATATACTTTGGTTTATTGTTTCAAATATTGTTTGATTATATACTCTTTTACTTGATTGAATATTGACATAATATTGAGTGTTTGGCATACGTATAGCACAGAACTTATAGTTCCTATCTATTTGAGGTGCATTGATTAGTGTTTGTGCATAGTGGTTCATATCTGCTTGTGTAAGAAGCATTTGCTTGTATGTAAATTTTTAAATCTGTTATATTTCTAGCGTGGGCCTAAAGAGGGAGACTAGCCTTATTGAATAGTCCTAGATTGGCTTAGACCCGGTTAGGAAAGTTAGGTGTACCATCCTGGTAAAGTGTGGTTGTAGGTTGAGGTCAGCCTCATTAATTGACCTGGTTGTAAACGGTGGTGCTCCACCTGTTAAGTGAGTATTAGTGGAGTCCTCGGGCTTGCGAACTAGAGGTGGAGACATAGGCAGTATTGGTCAAACCCCGATAACATATTGTGTGTGCACTTTACATTTCCACAATTTATTTACTGCACATGTATGTTATATTATGAATGTTGCGCATGATTTAATTTTCACTTCTTACATTCATTTGCGCATTTGAGTTTATGTGTATATAGATAGACCCTAAGTTGAGTATTATTGTTGCCAGATTTAGTCGAACCTATGAATAAGTTTAAATACCCAATTCACCCCCCCTCTCTTGGGATTACACCAAAGCCAACAAATGGTATCAAAGCCGTGGCATTGACTTAAATGTTTTTACCAAAAGATCGAGATGACTCACATTGGTGTATCTCCATTCATCAAGAGACGATCAACTTCTAGTCCTTCATTGTTTTGTGGTGTTAACTACACCCATTGAAAAATTTGAATGAGGATTTTTATAATATCTATGGACTGAAGGGCCTGGCAGATGATTGATAAAGAAATTTGTATGCTAGTTGAAAATGATAATAGTTTAATGCATGCAAATTCATATGTCATGGATTTATTATATTGTGCTTTAGATTCTCATATTTTTTATTAAATTACGGTATGTAAAAATGTGAGAGACATCTAGGTTGAACTCGAAAAGAAGTGTGGAGAGACCCATGAAAAGGAGACCACCACTTCGGAAATGTCAAGCTCAAAAGAACTGGAAGTGGTAAATTGTGGAGTAAATGCATTAACAGAAAAAGAGGTATATGATTCTCACTCTAGCTCAATTGATGATTCTTGTGCCAAATCCTACGATATGTCAAATGCTAAATCATGTGTTGAATATCATGATAATTTTGTTAATAATGCATGTGATGATTCTTATCCTGAATGTTGTAATATATTATGGGATGAATCATCTATTGTATTTTGTGATAAATCTGTTGATGATGCATGCAATAATTTATGTGAAAATTATTGTGTTAATTCTTTTAATGAATAATGTGCTGAATTGAATAATGAAAGCATGTTATCGTATGAAAAACTAGAAAAGACTTTACCAAAAATGAATAAATTTCTAGTTAAGTTATCTAAGCAGAAAAATCTTTTTAAGAACTAAAATAAGAAGCTGACAACATAGTTTGAAAAATTGAAAGAATATCATGCTATCTTAGAAAAGAAAAAGATTGAGAAGATATTGAAAATTGTCTACTTGTAGGTAACAGTCTTGTGAGTATTTTCTGTACTGTGATTGATAGGTTTTGGAACTCGGTTCGCTGTGTAGCGGTCTTGGAGTTCGGTTCACTATTCGGGGAAAAGGTAAGGAGAACTATGTTTATATTGGTTATTTTTGAAATCAAACTCGGTGAAACTATGGTTCACGGTCCTGTGTGTCTTTTGGCTACTCATTTGGGGGGATCTAATGGGGAAACTATGGGTTTTTCACTATTACAATTTTGGAAAGGGGGTGACGGGCCGCATCCCTGGTTTTGTTGAAAACCGAGGGTATATGTTGATTTATACTATGTTATTGGGATGGTCGTGCCTTGACTTGTGTTTAAACTGTATTGGTTTGAAAAACCATGATTTTGATTACCAAATGGGTGTGGTTTGTTTGGTTATATGAGCATGCATGTGTGTGTGATATGTTGAAATGCTAGTAGGAACGTGGTTCCGAAATTAGTCCAGGTACTGAGAGTGTCCGGCTCTAAATCCGAGGACGTGAACCTATTCCTGAAAATCAGGCCGAAGGGTGTGGATCCACCAGTTATGCGCCAGTACGATGCCATGGGAGTCAGGGACTAGCCATGTGCCGGTGGCACCGTGTTCCCTGGTTGGCTACGGGCCAACGCAGTATGTTGCGGGCCGGCTTTGGGCCGATGGGTGTGACGATACCGGGATTGCTGATCATGTGTATGTGTATGTGTGCGTGTATGCACTATGGAATCTAGTATTGGATTGCATTTTACTGCGTGTATGTTGTATCATGATAACACTCAAATGCTACACACCGATATAACCTATGTTCTTCCTTACTGAGAGGATTCTCACCCTTGCTGTACGTACACTTTTACAGATCCTTCGAGTAACCGGAACTAGTGGTGTAGGGAGCGTAGTGGCCGGTGTACTGCGTCTAGCACTTGGGTAAGTGCTAGGACTGTATTGTGGTGGGTTGCCATTTTGAGATGTTTTTGGGCATCCGTTTGTACGTTTTTGATAGAGCCATGTTTTGCTCTTGTATAGACTTTGGCATGGTACTGTATATGTTGATATAGAATTACCTTTTTCCGCTGCATATATGATTGTGTTTGGATGTGTTTAGGGTGCCTGAGAACGCCACAGGGTTAGACCCTTATCCATTGTACTGTATCTTTGGATGTTTTATTAGATACAGGAACAGGTTAGTTACATTTTCACCCTTGGGTCCCATTTCGGGGTTCGGGGCGTGACAACTCAAGCTTGATTCATAATGCCCATAGTCATTCAACTGCCTCATCAAATGAAAATAGATGTAAGCAAAATTCTTTACATGCATATTATACTTGCTCATCCAGAACTGCTAGAGGCTTACAAAAAGAAATGAAATGGATTATCAGCAAAGCAAACCCCATAGGACCTAAGGCAAAATGGATTAAAATTAAAATTATCAAATTAGTTATTATTCTTCCTTAGCATTTAGAATTAGCTATAGGGGGTAGTGATGTCTATAAGCTTAGGAAGTGGTTTGGGCTTCAGATGTCAAATCTTAGTATATGCACTCACTACTATTATTATACTAAGAACCATGGGGAAGCAAGCCAATACAAAAATTTAAATGTCTTATCCAATCTAAATTTAATTCATATATATCATATTGATGGGGTAAAACATAAATATATATTGGCTATAGCTAGCTAAAGTAAACTCCACTTCCAAATGGAGAAAGCATATCTGCCAAGTAATTAATTTTAAATGTTTAACTCACACTTAAATATAAATATTTTGAGTTAAGCACAGTTTGTCCATTACACAAAATTGAGCTTTAGGGAATTCATCATGCTCTATTTATCATATCCCTAAACTCATTTTTCTTCTCCTAAAAGCCCGCTGAAAATTCTAGCCATCTCTCAAGGCTTAAGCATTGGCTATCATAAATTCCTATTCTTCTGGTGCTTATCTAAAGACATCTTTTCATAATCAAAATTAGAGGCATCCACTAGGAGATTGTTCCCTTTGAGTTCAAAATAAAGATACCCTATTTTGGTTCACCATCCCCTCTATAGGAAATCCTTACCATACCACGATCACATCAAGTAAAGATTTTACCTATCCAATGGATTGTATCCTTGCCACAATTCGTGATCATATCTTAAAGGATACTTTCCAATCACCAAAGAGCATTGAGTCAAAAATTCATATACTCTTTAATGCTCTTTGCCTAAGCGGTTGGACATATTCAATTCCATGAAAATTTCTTGAATCATGTCCACTCATAATGAATACTTTTCGAACATAACAAAAATCTTGATCTTTAAGAGTATTTAATTTATACTTCCTACAAGCTCTCAAACATTAACATCAAATCATTTAGAGCTTCACCTCATCAGAATAGGTTAAATGGCTAAAATGATTGCTTTAGGTTTCTATATAAAATAAAAATACATAGTTCAAAGAAACCTTTGCACAAACTGTTAAATATGAAAGGCATTCTAACTTGCGCCTCTCACATGTATTGAAAGTCATATCATTAGAGGCAATATTGGCTTAATACACTTAAAGAAATATTCATTGTGACTTTTTGGTCCAATAAGCTTAAAGCATTCAAGTCTAAATTCACTGAAAATCTTAACAACCTTGGCCAAAGAAGAGAGACTAGGTGTGGGCCTGAGGAGGGGACTAGCCCTGTTGAATAGTCCCAAATTGGCTTAGACCCGGTTAGGAAAGTTAGGTGCACTATCTTGGTAAGGTGTGGTTATAGGTTGAGGTCAGCCCCATTAATTGGTCTGGTTGTAAACGGTACCGCTCTACCCGTTAAGTGAGTATTAGTGGAATCCTTAGGCTTGCAAGCTAGAGAAGGGGACATAGAAAGTATTGGTCGAACCCAGATAACATATCGTGTGTGCATTTTACATTTCCACAATTTATTTACTGCATGTGTATGTTATATTATGAATGTTGTGCATGATTTAATTTCCGCTTCTTACATTTATCTGCACATTTGGGTTTATGTGTATAAAGACAGACCCTAGGTTGAGTATTACTGTTGCCGGATTTAGTCGAACCTAGGAATAAGTTTCAATTCCCAATTCAACTCCCTCTTGGGATTACACCAAAGCCAACATTCATTGATCATAAAAGTTTGAAGTATTTCTTCACCCAAAAAGAATTGAACATGAGACAGAGAAGGTGCCTAGAGCTTATTAAGGATTATGATTGCACTATTAGCTCCCACCTAGGGAAAGCAAACATGGTGGCTAATGCTTTGAGTTGAAAATCAGTGGGTGTAGCATTGTTAGCAGAGGAAATTCAGCATCTGATTATGATGGACTTAGAAAGGCTCAGTGTAGAGTTAGTAGTGGGTGATTATAAGACATTTATTGCCAACCTGGTGTTACGGCCTACCTTGCATGAGAGAATTAAAGCTACTCAGAGAAATAACGCAAAGTTGGTAGAGTTGATAGAGAAGGTGCAGGACGGTGCAGGACGGATAGGGGGAGGAGTTCAGTATATCTGATGATGGAGCCCTACAATTTCGTACCAAACTGTGTGTTCTTGCAGATGCTGAGATTAGGAGGGCTATCTTAGAGGAGGCACACCGATCCTTATACACTGTTCATCCTAACAGTACTAAGATGTATCGGGACCTCTGAGAATCGTTTTGGTGGAGTGGAATGAAGAGGGAGATAGCTGAATTCATGGAGTAGTGTTTGATGTGCTAGCAGGTAAAAGCTGAGCACTAGAGGCTAGCAAGACAGTTGCAGCCACTCCATATCTCTAAGTGAAAGTGGGACCATATATCTATGGATTTTGTCATAGGTTTGCCGCCAACGCTGCATGGCCACACCACCATTTGGGTAATTATAGACTGACTAATGAAGACTGCCCACTTCCTACCTATTAAAGTCGATTACTCCATGAACAAACTAGTAGAGATATACATTCAGGAGATAGTTCGAGCCCATGGAGTGCCAGTATCCATAGTTTCAGACCGTGACCCACGTTTTACGTCACGATTTTGTAGGAGTTTATAGGAGGCTTTGGGGTCTTAGTTATCATTCAGCACAACTTATCATCCTCATACTGATGGGCAGATAGAGAGGATGATCCACATACTTGAGGATATGCCACGAGCATGTGTACTGAATTTTGGGGGTGGTTGGACTCAGTATATGCTACTAGTTGAGTTTGCATATAATAACAGCTACTAGGCCAGCATTGGGATGACACCTTATGAGGAATTATAAAGTAAGAGGTGTTGTTCTCCACTATATTAGGATGAAATAGGTGAGAGGCGAGTTTTGGGACCTGAATTGGTGTGGCAGGCGTATGATAAAGTTTGACTAATTAAAGATCGAATTAGGGCAACTCAGAGTTGGCAGAAAAGCTACACAAATACTCATCGCTGGGAATTGGAATTTGATGTGGAAGACTATGTATTTTTTAAGGTAGCACCACTGAAAGGAGCTATGAGGTTTGGGAAGAAGGGTAAGTTGAGCTCTAGGTTTATTGGCCCGTTTAAGGTACTTGAGAGAGTGGGTTTAGTTGCCTACAGACTAACTTTGCCACCAGCTCTATCTCGAATACACGACGTATTCTATATTTCCATGCTGAGGAAATACGTCCCAGATCACTCACACGTAATCAATTACGAGGAGATAGAGCCCATAGATACACTACCATATGAGGAGATGCCAATGCAGATCTTATATAGAAAAGAACAGGAGTTGCGCATCAAGAAAATTCCATTAGTAAAAGTCTTTTAGAGGAATCATGTAGTGGAGGAGGCCTCGTGGGAGTTAGAAGAGGGGATACGACAGAAGTACACACAGCTATTTGGTGGGGATCAGTAGTAGTCAGGAGTGATAATTCAGAGGAAATCAATATTAGTCAGGAGTGATAATTCAGAGGAAATCAATATTACTTATTTCAGTGCTGAGTAATTAAAGTATAAATGCATATTAGATTATAGGATAGATAGTGTTTTTAATTTTGGGAGAATTTTCTTTTATGTATATATTTGTAATCTTCCAGAACCCTGAATGTAACCACAGTATTCTTTCGCCACAAGTGAGGGCAATTAATAAAATAAGTAATCAATTTTTCCTTAAAGGATGGCATATAACACTAATAGTAAATTTCGAGGGTGAAATTTTATAAGGAGGAGAGAATGTAGTGACACAGAAAATAAAATAATAAAAGAAAATAAGAAAAATAGATTTTTGACCGGAGTAGGAGAAAATCGACAATGATTTTCTGAAGGAGCCAGAAAATCGGCGACGGTTTTGGGTTTTAACCACGGTAGGGTAAATGTAAAATGGTAAATTTTGGGGTTGGCTAATAGAAAATCGGCGATGGTTTTCTATGAAGCCAAGAAAACCATTGATGATTTTTGTTAGTAGTGCTGAAAATATAAAATTCCGAGAGCTCATTTGAAAATCAAATTAAATACTTCTCTCTCTCTCTCTCTCTCTCTCTCTCTCTCTCTCTCTCTCTCTCGAAACCTACGAACCCTTTAACTTCTCTTTACAATTTCTGCTCCAATAAGTCTCCTTTCGACGATCAAGAATCCCCACGGGGTTCTTGAGAACATTCTCTACAATATAGGCGGAGTATAATTTCAATTTCGAGTTTTGGGGCACCATTCTAAAACTGAGGTAATGGTGTTATTTGGGTAATTTTTGGATTGATAATTAATTTATTTAAGGTATAGGCCTAGATGTGAATGTACTTATGAGGTTAAATTGAGAAATTGGAATTTTGTAAAATTCAGGGTTGGTATATACATTATAGGCAGGCTAAGAATTTTTTGTGGGTGTTTTCAGGAACCCAGGTAAGGTAATAAATAGTTTATGAATTCAGGAAATGTGGGTATGATAATTATTCTGGATATTCAGTAGATTGGCAGGGAGATATATATTCAAAATTACAAGCGCTATAGGCGTGAGATAGAGATATAATAAATAGAACTCAGATATTCAGGTAAGGGGAAATATGCTATGTTAGATAATTTAGAGATTTTATCAGTATAGCACAGTATTTGAATATGAGTTACAGAGTATGGTTTTAGACTAAATAAAGCATGGAAACTATACAGTATTACAGTAGATATTTATAGAGATTTATTTAATTGTGTGGCATGACGAAAATACTAGAATATTTACAGAATTTTATACAAATTTACAGACTTATGATTATATAGTTTTTACAGAGTTATGAAATACAGTTTTATTTACAGAACTACGGCTATATAGAGTTTTATAGAATTATAGTTAACATGGTTATACAAAATTGCAATATACATTATTTTATAGAACCATGTTTATACGGCACTATACAGAACCATATAATATAGTATTTTATAGAAACATGTTTATATAGACTTTTCAGTACCATGATTATACAGAGTTTTACAATACCATGATTATATAGAATGTTTTACAGTATCATGATTATACAGAATGTTTTATAGTACCATGATTATACAGAATGTTTTTTAGTACCATGATTATACAGAATGTTTTATAGAACCATGATATACAGAGCATAGAACCATGACATACAGAAATATAGAATATACAGAAATACAGATTATATAGCAATACATATTATACAAAATTATAGAGATTTACAACGTCATGGTTAATACAGATGATATAGAATCATGGTAAACAGTTAGATCTTATATAGAAATAGTATTATATAGTATCAGACTCTGATAGAACAGAGCAATTTACAGAGTACGGTACCATAACTATATAGTATAGATAGTGCAACCATACGTCTCATATAGAGTATGGTACAGCCGATTGCACCACATGTAGGGTAGAGGACTCCCTGGCGTTCAGACCAGGTGGAGTGGGGCCTTTCGTGCTAGAGGCATATACAGATGCATACAGTTAGGCTGACCTTAGAGGGCCAACCAGTGTCTAGGCCCGCCTACGAGCCACACAACCCAGTCATGAGGGGTTAAATCATGACATACAACAATTCAGGGGAGGTTTTTAGAGTTTTGTATGTATTATAGCATTTACAGAAAACAAAGATTACTTATTATAGATAGAACTACGATTGAATAGATAACTCAAAAAATAATGTATTTTAAATGACACAAATGTGGATTGTTATAGTGATACTTTTTACATGATAACCTATTTACAGTTTTAATTAAAGATAATAATTTATGTACGAACTCATATGCCACACACTGGTAATAACTTGTTTTCTCCTTATTGAGAGGTGTTTCACCTAAACATTATAAATATTTCTGGTATCCTAGAGAGGCGTGTAGGGTCGACTCAGAGATAGTTGAGGCAGCTGAGTCGGCGTAGTTTTGGGGCGAGTCTTAGGCTAGATAATAGAGCCTATAGTATTTTTGGGATTTTTGGAAATGTTGTATATGGGTGCGTGTATGTATTTACAGGTGGGTCCATATAACTCTAGTATTGTGTATTTTAGGTTATGTATTGGATGTTATGTTTTTTCCGCTGCATAGGTAGAACCAGGGAATTGCACAGGTTACCATGGCACCTACTCTGGGTTGTAATGATGATAGATGTTTATTTACAGGGTATTCAAAGATTATGTTTTATAGTATGACAGATAATGAATAAATAAAAAAATGGATAGAAATATTGGGTCATTACAAAACACATGCAAGGTATTTTACTAACGAGAGTTCCCAAGGATAGGGGTGATTACCTGCCCATACAAGTAGCACCCCTCTGCTCTAATACCTTAAGCAACCTACGGTCACAACTGAAGCACATAAGGGCACTTACCTTACTTAGTAAGCCCTCAAGTGGTTAGTTTATCTCGTACTCACACATTCACACAAAGGTTTACTGGTAGAAGTTCCCGAGAATAAGGAAGATTACCTGCCTATACAAGTAGCTTCCCTCTGTCCTAACACGTTATGCAGCCCAATATGACTACATCTGATACCTATTAGGGCACTCACCTTTCTCAGCAAGCCCTTGGGCGAAGAGTATACCTCGCCCCAAATACATATAATACGACTATATTTAATACCGATAATACTTTACTACATTACTCTTTATGTTGTTCTATCAGTTTCATTCATTACATTCACATTCATATTCTATATTTCTCATTTCTGTATTCATGTCTGCTTTCACGTATTCTGTTTTCATGTCATTTTTGTCTGCTGTTCTTATATCCGTTGCTTCTATATCTGCTATTTCCATATCCGTTATTCTCATATTATCCATGGTTAAACTTACAATTATGCATTTAGAACCCTTTATACCAGTGATAATCATAGTCATGCTTCCGCCCCATGACAGGTTGTGCGGCCCAAAGGATGAACTTAACCCTGGTCGGCCCACTAGAGTTAAATCAACCACAATATACAGTCTATAGGTTCGATTGGCTGTTCCCACACTAGTATAGACTTTAGGGGGACACTACCCTTCCCCAGCACAATCGACCATCCCATCTCCACACTCTGTCTAAGATGTGTGGGTGCACTAGCGCTCCCATACATTTTCGCAACAGTAGTGTGCCTTTTTATGGTCCACTAGAATTCTTAAACCATACATTGTAATTTAATATTACCAAACACATGCAAAACAATTCACATGACCTTTTAATTCTCAATACATTTCTAGTATTTTCTACATCTCATACATATAGCATAGTTTAACACAAAAACTTTATTTTACTCATGCCACACAATTTAACAACATATATTCATATGTTCACTGAAAATAAGCCAATCCATAATTATCGTTCATATATTGAAAATATACATTTAATTTCTTACATAATTAACCATAAATTCTACCATTTTAACTTTCTATTTTCACAAATAATATCTAGTAACATAGCCCTAGGCTTAGAAATTCACAATTCAAACGGTTGGAATTTCAGAACCCACATGAAAATCATATACATATATACATAATATTTTCATTTTTCACCAGTTATATCCTCAAAAATCCTGATTTAATATATTCCCCTTATCTGGTTTCCTGAATTACGCCAGCAGGGACCCCAAAACAATGCTTGCGGCGCTCACCCAAACCCTGATTCAATAACCTTAATTTAATCAAATCAATCCTAAATAAAATATTATTTTAACATTTTCTAGACCCATAAATTTCAAATAACAATTAAACTCTCGAAAATAACCAATTTTCTTAATTCCCTAAATCTCACTCTCGCTTTGGAGTGGTGCCTAGGACCCCCAAATTGAAAATCTGTTCCAGCTAAAATGACGACGATCAAGACTAGGACCCCATGGTGGTGCTCGTCGATTTAGTTGAATATTTAAGGAGAAATTAAGAAAAGAGAGTGAGTATACCTTTCCCCAGGAGTGGTGCCTACATCGCTCCCACAATAAATCCGCTCCGGTAGAAATGTTGGTGGCGGAGATAGGAATCCAGTGGTATCTTTGGTTTTCCAATCGGCCAAATATTTGCCAATGAAATGAGGTAAAAGAGGAGGAGGATGGAGGAGTGACGTGAGGAAGCAAAGGGGTGAAGATATAAGAGGGGTAGAGAACTCTCTGTAATTTTTTTTTTCCCCAATCTTCAATCCAAGCTTACATAACAAGCTTCTTTATATGTATACCTTTATTCCAATTAGTTTTCTTTCTTTCATACTATTCCTTTTTATTTGTTTATTTAATTAATTAATTTAATAATGTTTAATTAATTAATTGATTAATAATAATATTTTTTTTAATTTAATTTGTTTTTAGGTTACTACAATCTTTGCCAGGTAATTAATTTCAAATGCTTAACTCATGCTTTAAATATAACACCTTAAGTTAAGTCACTATTGTCCATTGCACAAGATTGAGTTTTCAGGATCCATCCTATATTATTTATCATTATACCCAAAACTCATTTTTGAATATGAAAAGGCTAAATCAAAATCTAAGTTATCACTCAGCTCATAAGCATTGATTTTCAAATATCCCTATTCTATGAGTGTTTATTAAAATACATCCATCAGAATCAAGTTAGGGGGTATTCATTAAGGGAATCAAGTTTCTCATCTAGTTAAATCTAAATAGTTCCCTTGTGCTGAAATTATATCAAATCCCTAATTTTGGTTTGTCTCCTTCATAGGAATTCTTTACCAAACTACGATCACATTCAGTAAAGATTTTACCTATTCCTTGGTTCATATCCTTGCTCAATATTGTAATCATATTCAAAGGATACTTTCCATCATTCAAAGGGCATTGTTCACGAAATTTGTATACTCCAAAATGCTCTTTGTTAAGATGGGTTGGACATATTTACTTGCACAAAAATATTTTGAATGTTGTCTTACTCCTAAATACTCTTCTGAACATAATAGAAATTTAACCCTTAAGAGTATTTTATTCAAATTCCCTTCACAAGCTCTCAAACTTCAATTAAATCTTTTAAGAGCGTCAAATGATGTTGAATGGCTAAAGTCAGTTGCACTAAGTCTCAATCTAGATGAATGCATAAAATTCAAGTTGACCTATGCATATGCAGTTTAGATCGAAAGTCATTCTGAACTCATGCCTCTCATATATTGAAAATCATAAGAAAAGAAGCAAACATAGGCTTATCCACCTAGATGAAAAGTCATTGTGACTTTTTGGTCTGATAAGTTTTAAGCATTCATTGCCAAGATTAAATGATTGAAAATCTCAAAACACTTGGCCAAAAATTTGAAATATCAAAAAGGCATATAAATGAATAAGCGCATAATTCAGGGGGAGCATTTATCTTCTATGGTTATAAATTGCAAGGGGCAAATTATGACTGTTGGGGACTTAATGGGTATTATTAGAAAAAAAATTTAAAACAAGTTTAAAGTTTTAACCCATTTTTAACCCCTAATAACCCAAGAGTATTTGAGTGCCCGACCCAAGGTTCGGGTGCGCGAACAGACACAATGCAAAAAGGTGTTGTCCGAGGTTTAGGTGCCCGAAAATGGGCTCGGTTAGCTAAATGAGGCAATTCCTCAAAAGGTCCGCGGTTCAAGTGCCTGGTCCAACATTCGGTTTACCGAACTCATGTGTTTGGTCACCCGAGGCCATTTTGAAAGCTAAGTTTGGGCGCCCGGGTTGGTGAAAAAGTGTTAGGTCAGGGATTTGGTCGCCCGTAGATGTTACGTTCAATTTTGGTTCGGTCGCCTGAAACCAAGTTAACCTTCTGAATTTTCAGTGATTCGATTGACCGATGTGTTTTGAACATCCAGGTTCGGTTGCCCGGCCTCTCACAAATTTTACCTATTAAGTCCAATTTTGCTTCAGTTAATTCCTCTTATATGTTAAGTGATGTTGGGGACATCTTATGTGCGAGTGTTGGGACCTCAGATCTTTCTAAGGTCTTTTAAGGACATCAAAAAAATCAGGCATTGATCGACCTTCTAAGGTCAATCTATGGTTTTTGAGCATTCATTCTTATCATGCATGCAGATGTAGTTATTATAGACCATATTAAAATATACAGACCCGAAATAAACATAACATGAATTACAATACAAAATAAATCTTCTAGTCTTCAGCCTTTAAGACTTCACATGCCATCAAATGATCAAGGTAATATGAACCTACACACAAACTTGATAGACATTAAATAGAAAGAATATTTGTCATTATCAAAATTGGGATATGATTAATAAGTTCAATAGTGGGCTGGTTGGCGAGGTTAGTAGCCGACTCTCCACTACAATTCAACAACAATGGGCTAGGGTTGGTGGAGCTGCCACTGTCAAATTTTGCTACCACTATCCCACTGTTCAAATTTAATCTTCAACATCCCCCCTTAAACTTGAATCTCCTAACTTTGTCATTCTGAACATTGTCTTTAGTCTTGCAAAAATATCATGCTTGGGCGGCTTCGTAAAAATATCAACAATTTGATCATATGTTTTACAAGATATCAACTCTACTTCTTTATTCTTGACATGCTCCTTGATAAAATGATACTGATTATCAATATGTTTGTTTTTTTCATGGTAAACTGTATTTTTCGCAAGTGCAATTGCTGATCGATTGTCAATGTCGACTTCTATGTGGTCATTTTGAAGAAATCTCAGATACTTCAGTACATTTCTAATCCATATACCATGACAAACAACTGAGCTGACAGCAACATACTCAACTTCACATGATGACAGTGTTATGATAGGTTGCTTCTTTGATTACCATGTAAACGCTGTATCTCCCATGAAAAATGTGAATCCTGTCGTACTTTTTCTTTTATCAAGATCTCCTCCCCAATCACTATATAAATAGCCAATAAGTTTGCAATCATCTCTTGATGAATAAAACATACCATCAGTGATGATACCCTTGACATAGCGGAGTATCCTCTTTGCTGCATTTAGATGGAATTGGTCAGGAGTCTCCTTATACCTATTGACAAGTCCAACTCCATAGAGTATGTATGGTCTAGTACACATCAAATACCTCAAACTTCAAACTAGACTCTTGAAATATGTGGAGTCAACATCTCCTTGCTCATTCTTTCTCAACTGCAATCTCGTTTCAACTAGAGTTAACACAGAGTTGCATTTTTCCATCCCAAACTTCTTCAATACTTCTTTTGCATAGTGGCTATGCGAGATGAAGATTCCCTTCTCGCTTTGCACAACTTTTATGCCAAGAAAATGAGCCATCTAGCCAATATCTGTTATTTCAAATTCTTTGACCATGCTCCTTTTGAAAGCGGCAAATATCTTTGGATTATTGTCGGTGAAAATTAGATTATCAACATATAGGTAGGCAATTAGTGTGCTTCTGTCTGTCTCCATCTTCATGTATAGTGCATGCTCGTACGAACACTTCTCAAAACCATTATTCTAGAAATAGTCGTCAATCTTCATGTTTCACACACGGGGTGTCTACTTCAAATCATAGAGTGCTTTCTTTAGCTTATACACTCTATCTTCTTTGCCCTTCTTCACATATCCAAGTGGCTGATCGATATAGATATCTTCTTCTAAAAAACCATTCAGAAATGTTGATTTCATATCCATCTGGTAAATCTTCCATCCATTTTGTGCTAATAGTGAAATTAGTAATCTGATAGTTTCAAGCTTGGCACTTAGAGCAAAGATTTCTCCATAATCAATCCCTTCTTTCTGCTTGTAGCCCTTGGCGACAATTCTTGCTTTGTATCTCTGAACTTCTCCTTAAGCATTCTTTTTGGTTTTGTAGACCCATTTCACACTAATAGTTTTGCGGCCCTTCGGGAGATTTTTTAGCCCCCAATTCTTGTTCTTCTGGATGGATTGAGTCTCCTCATCCATCGCTTTTCTCCATTTATCTTCTTCATTAGCCTCCTCAAAGCTAACTGGGTCGTTGGTCAACAATAGACAATATAGTGTAACATACTCTTCTATTGGTTCTATAGTTTCATATAGATCATCTAGATTACAGGCTCCTCTAGGCCTTATGTCTGAGATTTCACGCTCAATTGGTGATGGAGATTTATTCCTCTGTGGTGAACCATGTGGAGGTGCCTACAGCTCGGGAACTTGAGACTCGATAGCCACTTCTCTTGTCTGTGTGGGTTATTCTCCTTCAAGCGTTAATTCCGCATCTTTGGAAGATTCAACCTGGTCCCACTTCCAGGATTCATTTTCTTCAAAAATGACATCCTAACTATGAATGAATTTCTTGTTGATGAGATTGTAAAGTCGATATCCCATGGTGCTGTCACCGTATCCAACAAGGATATATTTCTCTCTTTTATCTTCCAATTTTGTCCTTCTTGCCTCTAGGATCTTGGCATAGGCTATGGAGCCAAACACTCTAAGATGACTCACACTAGGCCTGTGAGTGCTCTAGGCTTCATGTGGTGTCTTTATATCAAGACTCTTCATAGGACACAGGTTCAGTAGATAGATTGCAAATGACACTGCTTCTGCCCAAAAACTCTTAGGCACATTCTTATCCTTTAACATGCTCCTGGCCATGTTACGGATCGTGCTGTTGTTCTTCTCAACTACACCATTCAACTGGGGAGTGTAGGTAGGTGTGAACTATTTTTGAATCCCTTGTTGCCTAAGGAATTCTAAGAAAGCTTCATCCTTGTACTCTCCTCCTTGGTCTAATCGGAGTGACTTGATGCAATGTCCACTCTATTTTTCCACAAAAGTTTTGAACCCTTTGAACTTGTCGAACACCTCTGACTTCCTTTTCAGGAAGTAGACCCAAGTCTTTATACTGTAATCGTCAATGAAGGTGAGAAAGTATTGGTTCTGTCCATTTGAAAACTGCCTCAATGGACCATCCATGTCTGTGTGAACTAGCTGGAGCGGAATGGTAGATCTCTAATCGGCTTGCTTTCCAAATCTATTTCTGTGTTGCTTGCTCAGAACACAACTTTCACACATCACATTTGGTTGGTGGATATTGGGTAAGCCTTTCACCATCTTCTTGCTCCCCAACTATTTCAAACTTTCAAAATTCAGATGTCCGTACCTGAGATGTCATAGCCAGTCTTTGATGATAGTGCTCAAACATCTTGACATATCATGTTAAATGGCTAGCAGAAACATTCTTTTCTTTGCCATTTGTACTCGAGTAACGAGCTTACCTCAAGCATCTGTTATCACCATCTGCTTATCTTTAAGGCTAATTTGATAGCCTTTCTCTACGAGTTGTCTGAGACTAAGTATATTAGTCTTCATGGCTGGCACATAGTACTCATTGGAGATAAAAGCATAGTCTTCATCCTTCCTTTTGATTAGGACATTTCTCCTTCCTCGAACTGAGACTTTAGAGAGATCGCCAAATGATATATCTCCCTGAGCTTTCTTTTCAAGTTCATTAAATAGGTTCTTTCTACTAGTCATGTGATTGTTGGCTCCAGAGTTAAGGTACCAAACATTTTGGTCCTGGTGGGTTGAACTATGTGCCATAAGCATCAATAATTCTCCTTCAGCTTTCTTCTTTTCTACAAAGCTAGCATTTTCATTCACTTCATGATTTTGGGGATTACCTCTGCACTCATTGTTGTAGTGTTCGTACTTGTGGCAGTTGTAGTACTGAACATTTCTCTTGTCTATGTTTGGATAGTTATTATATCCCCCTCTTCTTCCTTGTCCTCTGCCTTGTGGGACATAGCTTTGTTGATTGTGTCCTTCTCTAGTGGGACCTCTCCCGCCTCTGCCACCTTCTCTGGAATCAAAATTTCCATAATTTCTTCCATGAGATCCTCGGTCTCGTCCTCTTCCTCATTGTGACATACCCCCTTTGTTGTATCTATCTGTAGTGAGGGACAACTTCGTTTGGAGAGCTTACTCTAGTACTTTATCATCACTCCTTCTGTTGACTTTATGCTCATGGGCTTGGAGTGAGTCCACAAGTTATTCAACATACATGGTTTTCAAATCTTTTGTTTCTTCCATGGTCACAGCTATATAATCATATTTTGGATCCAAAGATCACAAAATTTTCTTACAAATTCTCTCGTCATTGAGAGTCTTTCCATTTCTTATCAATTGATTTGATACTACCACAACTCATGTATAGTAATCAACAATAGATTTAGTAGATTTCATTCTTAAAGATTCGAAATCACCTCGCAATGTTTGAAGACGAATCTTCTTTACTTTTTCTTCACCTTTGTGTGTTCGATGGAGAGAATCTCAAACTTCTTTGGATGTCTTTGCAGAAGTGATGATTTTGAACGTGGCCTCATCAAGGTCTTGGTAGATTATGGACTTTGCCTTGCAATCCTTCTTTCAATCTACTCGCAAGGTCATTTTTTGAGCGTCAGACATAGTTTCTTCGTCTTCTTTTGATGGGATTTCTCTGTACCCATCTTCAACGATGTCCATGTCATCCTGAGCACCTAGTAGGGCTCTCATTTGAATAGACCAGTTGTAATAATTCTTTCATGTCAACTTTGGAATGACCGCTTGGGTAGCACCATTCACCATCGGATTTAATATATCAAAACACAGAGTGATAAAGATTGATTTTGGCAAATCGGATGCCACCAATGTGTTCAGAAGGTCAAAAAACCTTAGGAACCAGTTTTTGGTTGCAAAGAACAAGTTTAAAAATCACTGAACCGGTCAAAAAAAATTTGAACCGGTTTAACTTAACGGACTTTAACGGATTAAACAACGTGAGTGATTACCATTAGGGCCATGTGGTGGCTTCTGGGCGAGCTGCCTATCAGCGTTTGGACACGGGTCGATCAGCCGGGTTGGGTCATGCTCGCAGGTGAGGATCCGGGTTACTAGTTGGTGGGCCAGTTCGCAGATTGGGTTTCCAGGTTGGATCACACCAGCCGGGTGAAGAAGATGCATGTGGGTGCGTGCGGCACGTGATGTCGGCGGTCAGTGTCCTCGCCGGCACATGCGG